>NC_080427.1:64700030-64962880 GCF_029873635.1 Malania oleifera | reverse complement strand
GGTAGCAGCAGTCCCGAGCTAGGAGTGGATGCATAGTTTGGCCAGACTAAGGTAGGTAGGTATAATGACTATTTGGAGGCCGACTAGTTTTAATCCCTCCATACGGGCCACACAACCCTGTGTCTTGAGGGTCAAATCATGACAATAAAGTTCCAGGGATAAGAGCACAGTTATGTATACGTATACAGTTTTACAGCTTTGGTTGTATATAGTATGATATTAGGAATTATGAATGATAGAAAGTTTATATGAAACTTATATTTTAAGCTAGTATACATGTGATAATGTGTTTTTACAGATTGCCAGGCTAATGCAATTTTACATTTATATTATATAGTTTTAGACTCAGTTGCCACAACATTCTAATAGCATATTTCCACTTACTAAGCATTCATCACCCCTACCTTTATATTTCAAGGAGCCAGTGAGGGCGAGCAGATCAGGCTCACGATAGTGGTTTATTTGATTACCTGGTTGTAAGGGTGGTGTTGATTAGAGTTTGGATTTTTTGGGTAGATGAAAACTAGAGAGAATTATTTTGTATAGATATGTCGGGTTATGTACTGGATTCTGGTATTGACAGCAGTATGATTATGGGTTATGTTTTCGCTGCTCGGGATGATATATATTACAAGATTTACCCCCGAGTTGCGATGCTAAGGCCCGAGTTCATAGCAGAGGGTATCAGAATAGTTAACATTTATATATTATGAAGAAATAAAAAAATAATGTAATTTGAGTTCGTTACATGGAGTGTGCAGTCTTCGTGAGTCGATCTATGAACAATCAAATAGCGTTTTGTATCCCTGTCGTATGCGGGCGTAGCCCTGGTACAAAATCCATAAAGATGTGATTCCCATTTCCACTCAGGTGGCAGATGTGGCTGCTGCTGCAACTACCCGTGGAGAGTCTCTGTGCTTAGCCTTTATTACTGGCAGTTCAAGCACTACTTTACGGAATTCAGCAATCTCTTTCTTCATGCCTCTCCACAAACAAAAATAAGGAGTCCGTTATATCCCGTAATCTAGTAATACCTGGATGCACTGTGTATAGGGATCTGTGAGCCTCCTCCAAAATAAACTCTCCTGATCTGAGGCATCTGCAGGAACATATAATCCGATACGAAACCATAGGCTTTGTCATCTGAAATACTTAAACTCTTCTTCTGCCCAATCTTGCACTTTCTTTATTCAATTTTGCTAGTTCTCGCATCAATTCTCCGGAGCAACTTTAACTTTTCTTGCATGTAGCTTAACACAAGTTAGCAATAATTTCTGGCAATCACCCCTATTAGTTCTATGCCTAACCTCTCAAATCCTCTGGAAAGGGTTACTGAATATCTCTTCTGCTGAACCACTGCTCCTATTGTTTCCTACTCAACCATCAGTCACCACATTTTGTTTCCTAGGTGGTAGCTAATAGTATAATCATAATCTTAATAAGCTCCAACATCTTCTCTGCCGCATATTCAATTTCTTTTAGGCAAAAAAAAAAAATACTTTAAGTGTTATGATTAGTGAAAATCCGCAATTTCCACCATAAAGACAGTGCCCTCCAGATTTCAGATGGCATATTACCATTGCAGATAATTGCACATCATCACCAGAATTAGTTTTCTAATATTCTTAAGCTGTCTAAAAGCTATGTAACAAATCTCCGTGTTGCATAAACACCTCCCAAGTCTCTACGGGAGCATCATATATATAACAAAATCCAGCCTCTCCTGATGGATAACTAAACACTGGCGCGGGTGACCAATCACTGTTTTAAACTCCTGAAAGCTCTGCTCGCCAGTCATCTGGTCGAATTAACCTCATATTTTTTCTTATGAGTAATGTTAACGACCCGACAATCTAGAAAAAAATCATCCACAAAGTGTCGGTAGTAGCTTGCCTGCAAACTCGGAGGAAAAACTCCTGACTCCTAGAAATTTCTTGACATCACCTAACTCACCACTGCCTCTATCTTACTAGGGTCAACTGATATGTCATCCCCAGAAATCCAAAGCCTGAGGAAAGAACCTGCCTCAAACGAATTCACTTTCTTGAATGCAGCATATATTTCTTTCTCTTAACACCACTATAACCACCAGCTCCGATGATCCTCGTGCTCATAAAAACTTCTTTGAGTTGACTAGCTATCATCAAATGAATACCACAACAAATTGGTCCAGATACTAATGAAACACTCGATTCATTAAATCCATAAAATTGCCAGTGCATTAGTCAATTCAAGGCATTACTAAAAAACTATAGTGCCATATATGGTTCGAAAGGCAGTTTGCGATATGTCCTCCGCCTTCATTTTCACCCTGGTGAGAACCTGACTAAAGGTCCAATTTTGGAGTAGACCTAGGTCCATGGAGATGATCAATTTAAATCATCGATTTGGGTAGAGGCGGATATCTATTTTGATGTCATTTGTTTATTTCTCTATAATCTATGACCACATTCTCATGGTCCCTCTTTCTTTTTAGTGAATAGGACGGTTGCTCCCCTAAGGACGAACCCAATAGGCTGATAAATTCCTTACCTAACAATTCTGCAATTGATCCTTCAATTCCATCAATTCGACGGAGTCATCGGTCGGTAACAATGCTTTAGATATTGGTGCCGGACCCTGTGATAGTAGATCCATGGTAAATTCAATCTCTCGGTCTGGTGTGGTAAGCCAGGTAATTCTCTAGAAAAACATCTAAAATTCTCCAACATTGGAATATCATATTAGTTTAAGTTATTCTTTGGCAACTCTTTTTATATAAGCAACATATGCCTAGCAACCACTGAAGTAGCATCCTCACATGAATAGCTGACACCATCTGTGGCAGGCGCGCACAAGTGAACCCTCAAATCTGTTATTCTTGCTCAAACCCCCTGGGGGTTTGAAAATTTACTTCTTCTGATGGCAATCTATGTTGGCCGATTAATTGTTAGCCAATCCATACCCAATATTAATCAAACCCTTTGCATATTCTAATATCACAAGATCAGATAGTAGCACTTTCCCTTGAATGGCCACTAGAAAATCCCTAATACCTTTTACCACCTCATAGTAGATCCAGCCGACGTTGGAAACAGAACAACTCAAACATCAACAATGTGCTTCTACCGCAGCTACTTTACATCTCGGATGATTACAAATGATGGGGGTGGCACTGTTGTGTCAAACAAACAACATTACACAAAAAATTAGTAAAGATACCTATAACTGATCAGCAACCTCAACGTCTCCTGATGTCAAATCATGCAACCCTCGCTGGTGCTGTGTTCCTTTGCTGGCCCCACGAGGTGCCTAAATCCGCCCCGGATATGGTCTAGGAAGCTTAGTGCAGGACGGCGGTTCCTAAAACATGCTTATGCCAATATGATTGGGGCTCCCCAACAGTTGCAAACGTCTTTCTGCTTGGCACTCTTCCTAAATGCTTCTTCCCACACAGCTGACACACCGGTCGTTTGCACACCTTGAAAACCAATTGCCGCTTTTTCCCCATTTTTATATGTACCCGTGACCTCCCCATATCGTGTCTCTCTCCAGGGCCTGACTGGAACCCGCATAGAAAACCTAAGGATGGGCCTCTGCATTTGATTGAGCGGCAGTGCCTCTATGAATGCCACTCTCGGTTACTACTACTTTGTCCACAACCTTTGCAAATGTCTGAGCCCAAAAATCGATAACCATATTATTAGCGAGAGCCTAACACCAAATCCTTTTAAGCCTTTCTTCGACCAGGTATCTGTTAACCTTATAGGTCATACCTGGTTTTGATTATGACAAATACTCAGGTATTTAATGTCTATCAAGTATGTGTGCAGGCTTATATTAGTAAGATCACTTGATGGCATATGAAGACTTAAAGAATAAAGACCCTGAAGATTGATTCATTGTAATTAATATAATTTTCAATTCAGGTTTGTAATAGTAAAATAGGGAAGGTCTGTAATAATTATTGCATATCATGCATGTAGGAACTAATAAGCTCAAAGACCTTAGAATGACCTTAGGTCCTTACACTTACACGAAAAATAGTCCCCAAGATCACATATAATATCAGGGGAATCAATTGAATTAAATCAGGACTTAAAGGGCTAAATCATAAGGGTTTCGAGTGACTGACCTAGGCAAGCTAAATTGCCTTAGGTGACCAAACCATTGAAAGGTCAAACATTTGACCAGACTTCAGGTGACCGAACTGAAAAGGACACCACTATCCTTGGTCAACCGAACGTCCGTTCTTACTTTTTTCACCAACTCGGAACCCCGAACTCTCATATTCAAAATTGCCTCGGGCTACCGAGTGTTCAAGTTCAGTAAATCGAACTTGATACCAGGAGACCGAACCGCAGTCTTTTGAAAAATCATCTCGACTCAGCAAACCAAACCCTTATTCAGGCACCCGAACCATGAAAAGTCACTTTTCTTGTTGTATCTATTCGGGCGACCAAACCAAGGATCAGGTGCCTGAAACTCTCGGGTTGTCCTAATTTTTACCAAGGTTATTTTAAGTTAAATAGTGTAAAATTATTAAACATTTTAAAAAAAAATTTAATAATTCCCTATGTATCCCTAACGGTTATAATTTTAACCTTCTCTATATATAGGGGTTCATTTTCTTAGGTTTGAACCTAATTAGCACATTAATTAAGTAAAAAATCCTTTAAAATTTCCTAAGTCCTATCTTCTCATACAAGCCATATACATTCATATACTACCATTCCTTTGAGAAATCTAACTTTGTGACTGTGTTATTCATAGTATGTTATTGCTAGAAACCCTCATTTGTTCATTGCATTGTTGATTTTTGGATTGAGGGTTTAGCTTAGTTTTTCCTCTAGATTTAATTTAATAAATCTTTTAAGTGGGAAAACTTAGAGCTTGTGGGTCTTTGCACTCATATTGCAAAACACCTTAGCTCATATTTTTGTGTGTACAAAAATCATTTTTACAAGCTTAGATTTGAATATCTTTATGGGCTTTCATATTGAGAAAATATTTTTGAGATATTCATATTACTCCTGATGCAAATCTTTGAAACCTTAAAACTGTGATTGAGATTTTTATCTAGACATAGTTTCAAAGATTAGCTTGTAGATACACTCTTGTACTTAAATTTGAGATAATCTTTACTTTGAGTGTTGATTGCAAATATACACCATTGAGATTATTATTCATACATTATTAGTGTGCTTTGATTATTACTGGTGCAAATTTGCTTGATTGAGAAGCAGAGTATTTGTACGCAAATTGTATTGTGATTCTGTTGTATCCCAGGCGTCGCCTGAGGGGGTGGTAATCTAGCCTAGAAGGATTGGTTGTAAAGGTTGAGGTCAGCCCTATGCTAATATACCTGGTTGTATTTAGGTGCCGCTCCACCTGTGAAGTGAGCCATAATGTAATCCTTGTGCTTGTGAGCC
Organism: Malania oleifera; assembly: GCF_029873635.1. Lineage (NCBI taxonomy): Eukaryota > Viridiplantae > Streptophyta > Magnoliopsida > Santalales > Ximeniaceae > Malania > Malania oleifera. The sequence continues at coordinate 64,957,469 of NC_080427.1, read as the reverse complement.
AAGGCGGGGACGTAGGCAGTTTGTCCAACGTTAATAACATATCTGATGGTATCTCTCCTTACAGCTTTATTGTGCATGCTTAATTAGATTACTTGTGTAGTTTAATTTTCGCTGAATATGCGTTGATTTATTTTATTTGCACTAGATTGACCTTAGGTTTGTGTAATACTGCTGTTGGTTGATTGACCTAGGGGATTAATTTTTAGAATATCAATTCACCCCCTCCCCCCCCTCTTGGGAGTACAGTAAAACTAACAATTGGTATCAAAGCATAGTAGGTTAGACTTAATAGTTATTTTGAAAAAGATCTAGATGGCTCATAACACTGTAACCCCTTTCCCTAAGGGACCCTCTTCCACAAGACCTCCTATTTTTAGTGGTGTCAATTACACCTTCTGGAAATAGAGGATGCATATTTATCTTCAAAATATTGACTGGAAGGTGTGGAGAGTTGTCTCTAAGGGGAACTATGTTCCCATGAAAACTATAGGTGAAACTAAAGTTAATAAAACAGAAGATAAGTATACTGATGAGGATATAAAAGCTGTTAGTTTGAATGCTATAGCCATGAATAATCTTTACTGTGGACTTGATGTTAATGAATTTAATAGAGTTATGGCATGTTATTCTACTAAAGAAATATGAGATAAGTTAGAGGTCACCTATGAGGGTACTATAGATGTGAAGGATAGTAGGATTGATATGTTGACCAATGAGTATGACGCATTTAGGATGAAAACTGGTGAGTCCATACAGAGCATGTACACTAGAATCGCAGACATTATTAATTCACTACATGCATTAGGTAAGACATATCCTACGTATGAGATGATTAAAAAAGTCCTTAGGGGTTTGCCTCCTGTTTGGGAAGCAAAGGCTATGGTCATATATGAGGGTAGAGACCTTAAGGCTATACCACTAGATGAATTGATAGGTTCACTTATCACCTAATAGTTAGCTATTAATGAGAGACTAAATGAGCACAATAGGATGAAAAAGTTAATTCTCCTAAAAACGTCTACTAATACATCTAGTGAGTGCATGATTACACATCAAAATTGCGTAATTAGGCATTTAAATCCATGCATTAAAGATCATAATCTTAATTAAATGCTCGATTTTGTCTAATATTTTAATCATTGAGCTCGCCTCATAATTTTAACATAATTACCCTATTTGTTGCCGAACATTTATGGACACTCGTGTTTTATTATTCTAGGATAATTTTTGAACATTAAATCCGAGATTAGAATGTTCGCGAGTCATAAGCATGAAGAGGTGTCGTGTGCATGAGACAAAGTCAAAATCAAAACCGTGAGAAACTAGGATTTTCATGAACATTTAAAGGATAATTTTCGGAAACTGAGCCATGCAAGCAAAGGGAGGCCGTTTTTGACACTACTTTGTAATTTATGTGTAACTCTCTCACCGGACCTCCAATTCAGATGATTCAAAATGATATAAAAAGTTAGGAGAACCATTTACAACTTTCATGTTTTGCATTTTGAGAAATACTGACCAAATCAAGGTCGAAATCAAACGTTAAATTACCATACGTTGTTTTATAGACTATTTCGACATTACTTTGTAATCTGGGCGTAACTTTTGTGTTTTTCTACAATTTTCATGTTTTGAGTTTTGAGAGTTATGGGCTGTACGAAGGTCAAAATTGGGCTTGTGCACTAAAAAAAATGGGGGAAGAAACAAGAAAAGAAAAGAAAAAATAAAAAATAAAAAATAAAAGATGATTTGACCCAGCCATACAATCGGGTCCTCTGGGTGATGCGTTGGGTGAAACACAAAGAAAAAGAAAGAAAAGAGAAAAGAAAGGAAAGAAAGGAAAGGGATTTTGAAAATTCAAAAGTTGGGGGGGGGGGGGCTACTTTTTGGTGGCTTTTAGAGTTTTTATTTTTATTTTTTTCTTAAAAAAGGGGTTTCTTTTAGAAGGGGGGCTGGCAGCGACACATAGCAAAGGAGGTTGTAGAGAAAAATTCTCAAGGGGCTGGTTGCGCTGCACGGCAGGGAGGCCGAGGAGCTTATTTGGAGAAGCCATCTTTGTGGTTTTTTTTCTTTTTTTTTGGAGGTAGAGTAGTCGGAGCAGGGGGTCCTTTTTGGGTTTCTTTTGGGGTGTTGCGCAAACTCAACACATGAACAACAAAGGTAGTCGGCGGTACGCTAAAAAATTAATATCTTTTTCAGAACCAAAAAGTGGCAAACATTGGTGGTGCTCAGGGTGTTTGTGGCGCGCAACGACGATGTTGTGGCTGTTATTTTTTCTTCTACTCTCCAAATAAAAGAAATCATGGTAAAATCGTTTATGTTTGATTTAATTTCGGTATGAATTAAATTTTGTATTCTAGGAAAATGATGCAGCCCAGTTTTAAACTTTGTTTGCTCTTCAATGCTAATATGAAGTAGTTTTCTTTAATGTTTGTCTGAGTTATTCTACACTTAATGCTTTTAATTAAATAACCATTAATTAGATTATGTTGGTCTTGTGATTTGCTACCGAAAGGGGGAATTATAGGATAGATCTTGGATAATTCAGCATAGGTAAATATAGAGATCGAAAGACTTGTATCAACCGTAGCATTAAAAATCGAGGGTCTTATTGCATTTTTGCATTATTAATTTGCATATTCTTATGTTAAATAATAAACAAGAATAGGTTTTGATTGACTATCACAATAGGCTTTTGGAAAAATTGGAGATTTGCTAAAAAATAGAGAAAACGGAGTCAAATTGGCTAGATGAGTAAAGCATAGTGAGAAACTAGGTGAAATCGATTTCCTAGAAGTTTTTACCCTAATTAATTTGATACGTGGCAACCAGTTTTATTTTCCCTTGAATAGTTTATTTAAAGTAACCTTATTTCAATTTCGCATTCTAAAATTATTAATCTTTCTAAATAAAATCAAGATTAGTACTATTTCGGTACTTGGTAAAATTAAGGCATCAATCCCTGAGGATGATACTCTTCACATCACTATATTATAAAACTACGATACTGTGCACTTGCAGTTTTACACCGATCAGTACAGTGAACCTTAATCTGGAGATGACATGGCTATGCTTACTAGGAAGTTTAGCAGGTTCTTCAAGAAGAATAGTAGGCCATACAGAAAGTTTAGAGATTCAGTATCTGAGATGGGAGAGTTTACTAAAATCAAAGAAAAATCAAACACTCCCACATGCTACAATTGCAACAAGGTCAAGCATATCAAACCTGCTTGTCCATTGCTGAAAAAGGAGTCTAAGAAAAGGAAGAAAGCCATGAAAGCAAGTACCTCATGGGATAGACAAAACAACAGCGATTCAAATTCAGATTGCAGCGACTCTGAGATTGCAAACTCGTGCCTGATGACACGGGATGATGAGGTATTGTCTTATTGTTCCTTGTCTTTGTATTATTCTGATGATGATTGTGATTCTGATAGCATGCCTACTTTTAAAGAATTGCAATATGAATATGTGTATCTAAATTGTTAAAAAAATGACCAAGGACAATGATGTTGTGAAAAAGAAAAGTGAAAATTGATCAAAATCATTTGAAATTGCAAAGAACTCTCATGCCTCGATTCTTAAAGAAAAATATTTGAAAATTGCCGAACTTGAGAGAAAATTGGAGAATAGCTCCAAAATTATTTTTAAATTTACTGAAGGCCAACGCAATTTTGAAAAACTACTTGGAGCCCAAAGAAACTCTCTTAGCAAAGAAGGTTTTGGATTTAATGGTGTTGAAAATGTAACACGACCTAATCTTTACTTGAGACATTTTACTCGAGAATCAAAATCTCAAATTCCACCTAAAGATCCTCAGTGTCAAATGATATGTTTTAAATGTAAAAAAATTGGTCATATTCAGTTTGACTGTCCACTTAGAAATAGACATGTAAAGATTAAAAGGGTGTGGAAAGTCAAAGGTGATCCAAGCACTAACCCTTGTGGACCAAACATAATTTGCGGACTAGCATCAGTTACTTAGATTTTCTTGCAGGTGTGCTTGAGATCGTCTTCTTCCAAGGACAAGTGGTACCTGGATAGTGCGTGCTTGCGGCATATGACCGGCAACAAGGCTAAGTTCGCATCCATCAATCCCAAGGATGGAGGATACGTGACATTCGAGGACAATGCTAAGGGTTGAATCATCGGTGTAGGTAAGATTGGTAAGGAACCTTCCCTCTTTATTGATAATGTATTATTGGTTAATGGATTGAAACATAATTTATTGAGTATTAGCCAATTGTGTGATAAAGGGTATAAAGTATCTTTTGAAAATGCTAAATGCATTGTCGAAAGTAAATCAGATAATAAAGTACTTTTTACTGCCGAACGTCACGAAAATGTGTATACAACTAGTTTTGATAATTTAGCTTCTCAACAAGTCACATGTTTTTATGTAATAAACGAAGCTACTTGGTTGTGGCATAGACGTTTAGGACATGCTAGTATGGATCTCTTGTCAAAACTTGTGAAAAAGGACTCAATTAAAGGCTTGCCAAAAACTCATTTTGTGAAAGGTGAAATCTGTGATGCATGTCAAATGGGAAAGCAAAAAAAAATCAAGTTTTAATAAAAAGAAATTCGTATCTACCACTAGACCACTTGAAATGCTACATTTAGATTTATTTGGTCCTAATCAAGTTCAAAGTCTACGTGGTAAATTTTATGCATTTGTTATTGTGGATGATTATTCTAGGTTCACATGGGTGCTATTCCTTTCTCATAAAGATAAATCATGTGAACAATTCACTAAATTATGTAGAAGAATTCAAAATAAAAAAGGCTATAAAATCACACACATAAGAAGTGATAGGGAAACTGAATTAAAAAACGATGGCATAGAAAACTATTGTGACTTAGAGGGCATTTCATATAATTGTTTTGCATCTAGGACCGCACAACAAAACGAAGCTATAAAAAGAAAGAATAGGTCCTTCAAAGAAATAGGTAGGACAATGCTAAATGAACATAAATTACCCAAATATTTCTGGATAGAAGCTGTGAATACTGCATATTATGTCATGAATAGAGTGTTAATCAGACATTCACTTAATAAGACTCCATATGAATTGTGGAACAACCATAGACCTAATATTTCTTATTTTCATGTTTTTGGTTGAAAGTGTTTTGTACTTAGAGATAATGAACACCAAGGGAAATTTGACTCTAAATCTGATGAAGCTATTTTCTTAGGTTATTCACTTAACAGTAAAGCATATAGACTTTTTGATAAAAGAACATTAACCGTTATTGAATCTATTCACGTTGTGTTTGATGAATCTAATCCATTTTTCTAAAACAGATGACGAAGATGATATGGATATAAGAAAAGGATTAGATAAGCTATCTATTGAAAATAATGTGGATATCAATTCAGAAGTAAATGATAAATCAATTGAAAATGATAAAGTTGAAAGTGAGGTTCAAGAACTGCCTAGTAATTGGAAATTCATTAGGAACCATCCTTTAGATCAAATTATAGGTGAACCTTCACGTGGTGGAGCCACCCGGTCCTCCTTAAGAAACCTAGTTAGCCATTTTGCTTTCTTATCTCAGGAAGAATCCAAAAATATTAAGGAAGCCATAGAAGATAAGTCTTGAGTAATGTCTATGCAGGAAGAACTTAACCAATTTGAAAGAAGCAAAGTGTGGACCCTAGTTCCTTGGCCAAATGATCATACCATTATTGGAACTAAATGGGTGTATATAAACAAGAAGGATGAGAATGGGGTAGTAACCAGAACAAAGCTACACTAGCTATCCTGGGATATAATCAGAAAGAAGGGATAGATTTTGAAGAAACCTATGCTCTTGTAGCTAGAAAGGAAGCCATTCGTATGTTGCTTGCTTATGTAGTTTTTAAGAACTTTAAATTGTATCAAATTGATGTCAAAAGCACCTTCTTAAATGTCTATATAAATGAAGAGATATATGTAGAACAACCACTCGGTTTTGAAAATCATAAATATCCTGATCATGTATACTGGTTGTCCAAAGCCTTGTACGGATTGAAACAATCTCCTCAAGCTTGGTATAAGAGGCTTAGTGGTTTTCTAATAGAGAATGGGTTCACCCGGGGCAAAATTGACACAACACTTTTCATCAAATCTAAAAATGATGATATGCTACTTGTTCAAATTTTTGTTGATGATATTATTTTTGGAGCAACTAATGACGACTTGTGTAATGAGTTTGCCAAATGCATGCAAAGTGAATTCGAAATGAGCATTATAGGTGAACTGACTTTCTTCCTAGGTCTTCAAATCAAATAAGCTAAGCGTGGAACCTTTATATGCCAATCTAAATATGTTAGGGACTTGCTAAAGAAATTGAATATGGAAGACGGTAAAATTCTTGGTACTCCTATGAGTTCTTCCACAAAACTTGATAAAGATGAGCAAGGCATCCCTATTGATGTGAAATTATATCTTGGCTTGATTGGTAGTCTCCTATACCTTACAGCTAGTCGACCTGATATCATGTTTAGCGTGTGCACGTGTGCTAGGTTTTAGGTTGCTCCTAAGGAGTCTCATCTATTAGCAGTCAAACGAATTCTTTGGTACCTTGTTGGAACTGTTGAATTAGGCTTATGGTACCCTAAGCATACGACATTTTAGATTGTTTGTTATACTGATGCTGACTTTGTCGGTAGTAAGGTTGATAGGAAGAGTATTAGCGGCACTTGTCACTATTTAGGACAATCTCTAGTTTCTTGGTTCTCCAAGAAACAAAACTCAGTTGTCTCATCCACAGCTAAAGCAGAATATATTGCGGCTTGAGGTTATTGTGCTCAAACGCTCTACTTGAAAAAACAACTTGTGGATTTTTGATTGCACTATGATACGGTCCGATTAAATGTGATAATACTAGTGCAATTAAGATATCTAAAAATCCTATCTCATATTCATGAACCAAACATATTGAGATTAGACATCATTTAATTCATGATCATCTGCAGAAAGGGAATGTTGCACTTGAGTTTGTGTGCACAAATGAGCAGTGGACTGATATTTTCACCAAACCACTTCAAGAAGATAGGTTCATACAGATTAGACTTGAGCTAGGTCTAATGCAAAGTAGAGAAGCCTCCTAGATTTTTGATAGAGTGCATAAACTTAGGGGGAGCTTCTTAATATAGAAAACTTACGGCTCTAAACTTTAAATCTATCTTTGTTTCCTACTTATGAGTTTGTATGTATTTTGTAAATGCATGACTATCATATATCTAGCATGTTAATAGTTATATTATGTTTTCTGTCCTGATCATACTGAACTGTTTGAGTTGGTAGTTGTGGATAAATTATTAATTTAAAACTCAATCAGGTAATTTCTATATAGGTATTTTTGGGAAAATGCACTATTTTCAAACGGCATGCTGCAGAAATTTTTAAAAACTTTCCCAATCATATCCTGCATATAAATGATTCATACTCAATGCCCTATTTACGCACCTTATACCTATAGTAGCCTTTTTTGCCGTTGCAAAAAGGGGGAGAAGAGACAAAATTGGGTACTTTTTTAACAATGTTTTTGAACTTTAAATGTTTAAACTTCTCATTATGCATATCGACAAGGGGAGCCTTTCAATACTGTACCCACTTTTGTATGATGTACTTGTCATCATAAAAAAGGGAGAGAATGTTGACCTTATAGGTCATACCTGATTTTAATTAGAACAAATGTTCAGGTATTTAATGTCTGTCAAGTTTGTGTCCAAATTTATATTAGTAAGATCACTTGATGGCATATGAAGATGTTGACTCTATGAGTCCAATCCTGTTTTGATAATGAAAAATCAATTGGTATTTGATCTGTGCATTGAGATTGTGAACATGACCTTTATTGAGTATGCACGGAATGATAACAAGTCATGGAAGCCATAAAGAACAAACCATACATATCTAGGCAAGATCCATGGAACTCAAAGAGTACGAGAATTAAGATGCAAGCAACAAGTCGAAGAGCGTCATGGGAATGGGTACTTAGAACTCATGTATTTACATTTTCATATGATTTAATTTGAGGCTCAAATCATAAACTAGAATGACATTAGGACCCACGCATCTTATGAACATCATTAGGGGACATTCATGGACTTAGAAATATTTTTAAAACCCTAGAAAATATTTTTATAAAAGAGCCAAGAAAGAGAGGAACGCTGTTTTCAAAGTATAAAGAAAAAATTTAGGAAAGAGGTACTTCAGATGACCAAACTCAGCGGTTAGTCGCCTGAAGTTGCCACTTCAGAAGACTGAAGATAACCTCAGTCATCTGAAGAATTTCTTCAGAAGACCAAGATCAAGTTTAATCGCCTGAAGAATTTATGGTGAAACACAGAATCTGGAAGAAGCACCTCAGAAGACTAAACTCAGACTTTAATCATCTGAACCCGACACTTCAGTCATCTGAACCCCAAACTTCAGTCGTTTGACCCTGTGTCCAAGTTAATTTTTTGAAGCTTTAAGGAACTTCAGTCGTCTGGGCCTTTGACCTCAGTCATCTGAACTTGCGGGAAAACATAAAAATTTAATTTTTAATAAGAGAACTCACGAGATATTTTTTTATGCAATGGTTAAGATTGATTCTAAGGGTAAGACACCTATATACTGAACATCTAAACCCTAGTACGCAAGCTGAGATCAGTGAAAGAGAAGAGAACAAACCTTTGGCATTCACTTGAGGAGATTGCACGTTTAGCTCAACTTGAACACACTGCTGAAACTTTAGATTGGGATTTCAAGTTCTTACATTGAATCTGAGCTAAGGCTACCTTGTTTTTCAAAAGACAATCTAGCAATCATTGTGCACTCCTTTTTGGTATTGAGGTTTGGTTTATAAATTTGCATGTTCATGTTTATTCTCATAAGAGTTTTTCATATATACTGATTTGCTTATTGATATATATATATATATCTTTCAAAGAACTTTTCATCTCTAAATCGATTATTGTATATAAGCTGAATGATTGATCTTGAGTGTATTTATTTATAGGTTATTTTAAATAAGATCACTACTCAAGAAAGGTTTTTGCCATAGGATAACCAGTTTTGATTCAAGTGTGTGTTTAGTTAAAGGATTTATTTTTTAGATATATTAAAACACTTGATTGAATATCCTTAGTGTTCAAAATTGTTTATTTTATTGAAGGATATCTTCTGGAAAACATTATATTCAGTTTGTGATTTTTGGAAATCATATTATATATATATATATATATATGTGTGTGTGTGTGTGTGTGTGTGTGTGTGTATTGGCATATTACAAAGATCATTTTGTGATTGAATATTTGAAAGAAAGTTGTTGATTTTGATTGATCTATTATTCAAGAGAAAGTTTTTGAATAAGTTCACATTAGATATATTCATGCATTTTCGCAAAGTGAACTAGAACCCAAATTTTCTCCAAAGCATTTACAATATATCTTTATTTTTGGGACATTTGATAAAAGGGTTAGTTAGTGAATCATATTTTTGCATATAACGATTATATCGTTACATTCATTTTGAGCTTCAAGTTTCATCATATGATTATGTATTCGGAATTTGAATTGTACTCATTAGCTTTGTTGGAAGCTACTTTGAGTGATTTACAGATTTCATTGCATTCACGGTTCGGGTTGTGAACAAGGTGTGAGGAGAGAGTTGTATCTCTTGTAAGCAGCGGAGTAGGAAGAAGTTATACCTCTTGTAAGCAGCGGATTGTAAGGAAAGTTTTGTCCCAATTTAAGGAGCAAAGATTATAGTGGACTCCTTCAGTGGGTTACTCAAGGCGAGGACGTAGGTCGGGTTGTCTGAACCTCGTAAAAATTGTGTTTGCATTCTCTCTTCCCTTATCTTTTTATTTTCTGCATTGCATTTCAATATCTAGCTCGCTTGTGTATGTTGAATAACTTCACACACACTTAAATTGGTAAAAAGGAAGTCATTGATATAGTAATTTAAATCAACTTCAAATCCCTGCCATTAATTAGTTAAATATACTAATAGGGATTAATTGGTTAATAAGGTTTAAAGAATTTTTAAAATACCCAATTCACCCCCCCCCCCTCTTGCGATTACACCTAAATCAACAAAAGACTTGAAGAATAGAGACCCTAAAGATTCATTCATTGTAATTAAGATTATGTTCAATTCGGGTATGTAATAGTAAAATAGGGAAGGTCTGTAATAATTATTGCATATCATGCATGTAGGAATTAATAAGCTCAATGACCTTAGAATGACCTTAGGTCCTTGCACCCACACGTAAAATAGTCCCCAAGATCATATATAATATCAGGGGAATCAATTGAATTAAATTAGGACTTAAAGGGCTAAATCACAAGGGTTTCGAGCGACCAAACTAGGCAAGTTAAATTGCCTCAGGCGACCAAACCGTTGAAGGTTAAATAGTTTACCAGATTTCGAGTGACCGAACCGAAAAGGGCACCACCGTCCTCGGTCAACCGAACGTCCATTCTTACTTTTTTCACCAACTCGGTAGCCCGAACTCTTATGTTCAAAACTGCCTTCGGCAACCAAATGTTCAAGTTTGGTAAACCAAACTTAATATCAGGCCACTAAACTGCGGTCTTTTGGAAAATCACCTCGACTTAGCAAATCGAACACTTATTCAGGCACCAGAACCTTGAAAAGTCACTTTTCCTATTGTGTCTGTTCGGGCGACTGAACTAAGGGTCAGGTGCCCAAAACTCTCGTGTGGTCCTAATTTTTACTATGGTTATTTTAACTTAAACATGGTTAAAATTCTTAGACGTTTTTAAAACAAATTTAATAATTCCCTGTACATCCACAACAATAATAATTTTAACCTTCTCTATATATAGGGATTCATTTGCTTAGATTAACACATTGATTAAGCGAAAAATCCTCTGAAATTTCCTAAGCCCAGTCTTCTTATACAAGCCCTATACACTCATATATTACCATTCATTTGAGAAATCTAGCCTTGTGAGTGTTTTATTCATTGTGTGCTATTGCTAGAAACCCTCATTTGTTCATTGCATGTTGATTTTTGGATTGAGGGTTGAGCTTAGTTTTCCCTCCAGATTTAATTTAATAAATCTTTTTAGTGGGGAAACTTAGAGCTTGTAGGTCTTTGCATTCATATTGCAAGACACCTTAGATCAAATTTTTGTGTGTGCAAAAATCATTTTACAAGCTTAGATTTGAATATCTCTTTGTACTTTGATATTGAGAAAATATTTGTGAGATATTCATATTACTCCTAGTACAAATCTTTGAGACCCTAAAACTGTGATTAAGATTTTTGTCAAGACATAGTTTTAAAAATTAGCTTGTAGATACACTCTTGTGCTTAAATTTGAGATAATCTTTACTTTGCGTGTTGATTGCACATATACACCATTGAGATTATTATTCATACATTATTGGTGTGCTTTGATTATTACTGGTGCAAATTTGCTTGATTGAGAAGCATAATATTTGTACGCAAATTGTATAGTGATTCTGTTGCATTCCAGGCGCGGCCTGAGGGGGCGATAATCCAACCCTTGAAGTGAGTCTTAGTGTAATAATTGTGCTTATGAGCAAAGGCGGGGACGTAAGCAGTTTGCCGAACCTCGATAACATATCTAGTGTTATTATCTCTCCTTATAGCTTTATTGTGCATGTTTAATTAGATTACTTGTGCAGTATAATTTTCGCTAAATATACATTGATTTATTTTATCTGCACTAGATTGACCTTACGTTTGTGTAATATTACTGCTGGTTGATTGACCGAGGGGATTAATTTTTAAAATACCAATTCACCCCCCCCCCCTTATTGGGATTACAGTAAAGCTAACAGTATCACTCTTAATATCTCGGGACATGTCCGTGTGTAGGGAATACATTCATGGGATGTAATACGCGTTGTGTTTGTTAGCAAGACCATAAAGTTCTTTTACAAAAATGAAAACCCTAATTAATATCTTGGCCTCGACAATGGCCAGCTTGTCTCCTTTATGCTAATTTTCCATTTATATTTTCTTTTCAATTAATTAATAGAAAAGACAAAGCTATATCAAAGGTATAATATTTCAAAGGTTAACAAGCAAAACTGCACTTAACATGTTATTTATTAGGTTCGTGAGGGTTACTTTAGGACAATGAATACTTCCTAAGTTGTACATGCACTTCGATGCCAGCTTGTATTTCGGCCCTCTTCTTGATACAAATTAAAGCTTAAATATTATTATTATGCACATAGTGGCCAACACGCACATATTTAAGGTTTATTAGGGCATATTTAAGGTTTATTACACTCCCTCAATTGTACTATTTACTACAATGATCCCCTTAATATCTCATGTGACACTTACGCCCTTCAGATTACATTCATGGCTGCAAAAAACTGTTAACAAATAATGTTAAATGAAACTTTGTAGTTTACAACAACAACAAAACCAAGCCTTAGTCCCACTAAGTGGGGTCGGCTATATGAATCCTTTTCCGCCAATTTATGCGATCATGGACCATTACTTTTGATAGATTCAAAGATATTAAATCCTTACTCACTATCTCCCCCCAAGTTATTTTAGGTCTACCCCTACCCCTTCTACTGCCCCCCACAGTAACTAAGTCACTCTTCCTCACAGGTGCACTATAAGGCCTACGTTGCAAGTGTCCATACCATCTGGGTCATCCCTCCCTTATCTTATCTTTTATAGGAACTACACCTAACTTACCACGAATACGTTCATTTCTTAATTTATCTTTCAATGTTATACCACTCATCCATCTAAGCATCCTCATCTCAGCAACTTTTACTTTTTGGATATTATGTTTCTTCATCGCCCAACATTCTGATCCATATAGCATAGCTGGTCTTATAGCTGTCCTATAAAACTTCCCTTTCAATTTTAAGGGTATTCTACGATCACATAGAACACTTGAAGCACTTCTCCATTTTACCCAACCTGCTTTAACTCTATGCATTACATCATCTTCAATTTCTCCTTCAGCTTGCATAATAGATCCAAGGTATCGAAATCTACAAGTGCTATTTATTTCTTCATCATCAAGTTTAACTTTGTCTCCAATATTCCTCCTATCATTACTAAAATTACATTTCATATATTTTGTTTTATTTCTACTTATCTTAAAGCCTCTAGATTCCAAAGCTTCTCTCCATAATTCTAACTCAGCCTCTACTCCATCCCTAGTTTCGTCAATTAATACAATATCATCTGCAAACAACATACACCATAGTACCTCCTTTTGAATACTCTTAGACAATTGGTCCATCACTAAAGCAAAAAGATAAGGACTCAAAGCAGATCCTTGATGTACACCTATGGTAATTGGAAATTCTCTAGTTTCTCCATCTATAGTCTTTACACTAGTCATTACTCCATCGTACATATCCTTAATGACATCAGTATACCTACAACATACACCCTTTTTTTCTAAAACCCACCATAGAACTTCCCTAGGTATCCTATCATATGCTTTCTCAAGGTCAATAAATATCATATGCAAGTCCCTCTTCTTTTCCCTAAACTTTTCCATTAATCTTCTTAAAAGATAAACAGCTTCTGTGGTAGATCTCCCAGGCATAAAACCAAATTGATTTTCTGAGATCTTCGTTTCTAACCTTAATCTCTGTTCAACTACTCTTTCCCATAGTTTCATCGTATGACTCATAAGTTTTATTCCACGATAGTTATTACAATTTTGAATATCTCATTTATTTTTATATATAGGTATTAAAGTGTTTTTCCTCCATTCATCTGGCATTTTCTTAGTTTTTACAATTGTATTAAATAAATTAGTTAACCATATAATTCCGTTATCACCCAAGCATTTCCAAACTTCAATTGGGATGTTATCTGGTCCCATAGCTTTCCCATTTTTCATCTTTTTAAGTGCAAACTTAACTTCGTTAACTCTAATTTTGCGAATAAATCTTATATTTTTAGTCTTTTCCTCATTTGACAATTCTAAATTTAAGCCTTCTATTTGGTTTTCATTAAACAACTTACTAAAGTAACTTCCCCATCTTTCTTTAATATCTTCATCCTTAACCAAGACAATATCATCCTCACTTTTTATACATTTTACATTTCCTAAGTCCTTATTCTTCCTTTCTCTAGCTTTAGCAAGTTTAAATATATCTCTTTCCCCTTCTTTTGTACCTAATCTATCATACAAACTATTAAATGATCTATGTTTAGCTTCACTAACGGCCCTTTTTGCATCTTTTCTTGCCTCCTTATATTTTTCAAAGTTATCTCTGTTTCTACATTTTTGCCACATTTTATACCAAATTCTTTTTGTCTTTATGATTTTTTGTACATCTTTATCCCACCACCAACTTTCTTTGCTATTTGAGAATCTTCCCCTTGATTTGCCTAAAATCTCTTTTGCTATCTTTTTAATAGAGCTAGCTAATCTATTCCAAAGAGTATTTGAATCTATCCCATCCTCTAAGGTCCAATCCCCATCTTTGATCATTTTATCTTTAAATTTTATTATATTTTCTCCTTTTAGGTTCCACCATCTAGTTCTCCTACACTGGTTTATTTTATCCTTTTTCTTCCATTTTTTTAATGCATATATCTAACACTAACACTCTATGTTGTGTGGTTAGACTTTCACCTGGAATAACTTTACAATCCTTGCATGATAAACGATCTACCCTCCTAGTTAAAAAAAAATCTATTTGACTTCTATTTTGTCCACTTTTAAAGGTTATTAAGTGTTCTTCTCTCTTCTTAAAGCAAGTATTCATTATACTAAAATCATATGACATAGCAAAGTCTAAGATCATCTCCCCAGACTCATTTTTGTCTCCATATCCATATCCTCTATGTATCCTTTCATAATTTTTATTATCTCTTCCAACGTGTCCATTTAGATCTCCTCCTATAAATATTTTCTTAGTCCCTGGTATGCCTTGTATAATGCCATCCATATCTTCCCAAAATTGTCTCTTAAGATTTTCTGCTAAGCCAACTTGAGGAGCATAAGCACTAATGATATTTATTATCTTTTGTCCTAATACCATTTTGATTGTTATAATTCTATCCCTTACTCTAGTTACATCAACAGCGCTATTTTTTAAGTTTTTGTCTATAATAATGCCTACTCCATTCTTATATTTTTCTTTTCCAGTGTACCAAAGTTTAAATCCTGATTTATCGATTTCTCTAGCTTTCTCCCTCACCTACTTAGTTTCTTGAAGGCAAATTATATTAATTCTTCTTCTAATCATTGTATCCACAATTTCCATGCTTTTACCCGTAAGTGTCCCTATATTCCAAGTTGCTAATCTAATCCTAGTTTCCTGAACTAATGTCTTTACCTGCCCACGTCCAGAATGACGTAGGATTTAACTTTGTAGTTTACATGTTGCATAAATAGTTCATACTTTTTTTAGAGAAAAATTACCCTTATTAGTCTAAAGAATAATAGAAATGATAAATTTTACTAGGATCTAAGGAAAAAATAAGACAAAATTACTTTATGCTCAAATGAAAAAAAAAAAATCTGAAAACATACAAAAAAAATTAATTTAATTGTAGAGAAATTTTTTTGAGGAATTAAACAATTAATTAAATGGTTATACATTAATAAAATAATATATGCTATATATTGAGATCTTTACCACTTCACATAATGCATATCTCATAAAAATTATAGTTTACCTTCCAAAAAACTAATTATTAGAATAAAAAATTTAAACATAATAGAATAAATATATATATATAAATATATATATGACTAATTTTTTCCCTATTAAATAAAAATATAAAATAAATTAATAATAAATTTTTATTTAATGTGTTATGCATTGTTAATTTGGTTTATGTAAATTTATTTTTTTTAAATAAATGTTAACGTGAACATTGAGAAAAATATATAATAAATTAATGGATAAAATAAAAAATTAATAACACATGATCTATCAAATTCATCCTTATTGTCCTATAGCAAATTTTGCACAACATAGCGAAAAATATATATCAATAGGATACCATTTGAAAATTTGAAAATTTTAAATATATATATATACAATTCATTTTGTCCCTATTAAATAAAAATATATAATAAATTAGTAATAAAAATTTATTTAATGTGTTATTCATTGTTTATTTTAAAAACATTATTTATAGTATTTGTAGCAAATTTTCATTCCTAAATGATTTGACAAAAAAAAAAAAATAATCATTAGTTTCTTTTTATGTAATGTTTTTTTTTTGTCAAATAATTTTATAGAAGGCACATAATTTTTTATCATTATTTTTAAACTATATATCATGAAAAACATAAATTTTACCACAAAATGGATGATTAAATTGTACAAAAATTACATTTAACCATGAAAAATGCGGTGAGAATTCCACTTGTGAGTTTGACCCATATTGGAATAATTGAGTGGACAATTAGTACTTGTATACATGGTTGGGCTTAGGATCCAATAGGCTTAAGCATTTAGATCAAGTTGGTACTCATCCATGTGTATTAAGTCTACCGTAGGCTCCTTTAGCACCAACAAAATGGAGTGATCAAACAAAATGTTGATAGATTGCAATTCAGCATTTGCCCCCTCAAATGGATAATTCATATGAAATCTAAGTTCTTGCCAACAAAACTACAACTCTGTTTTAGGAAAATGAAAAGAACTTGCAAGGAGATAAAGGGAGGCGAAACAATAGTTAGGGTGCTTGTTATGGATATAACATTCATTAATCATAATTGTCTGCCAAAACAAACACATTGATTTTTTTTATTTTGCACTGAATAAAAATGACAAAAGGCCATCGATTTTGTCCGAAACCAAAACCTCAAATGCAAAAATGAAAGGCAAATAAATAAATTAAGCAAGCAAGCTCCTCTTTATTAACTTCTATCAATATTTATGACTTATTATTATCAAAATATAATCCCATGTACGATCTACGGATTTATGGATTAGGCACAGTAGCCGTGATTGTGGCTGCCGGTGGCCCCCCGCCACGACATCGATCGATGGGTAAGCAAGGACGTTCATGTGTATCGATCGCACTATAAGAGGTTGTGGGATTAGGAATGCAACTAGGTGGAAGCGGTGGGGGCCCCTTGCAAGGGTCCAAGTTAATCATCCGCCCACCTACACCATGACTTTGCACCACCAAGGCCATCATCATCGCCACTGCCACTAAACATGCCGCCCACCATGCCTTCATCATCATCTTCATTTTCATCTTCTTCCTCTTCTCCTTTTTTTTCTCTTGATTTACTATGTTATTGGATCCTTCAGTCTAATATCTATATATAGCTTTAAACTTTTTATAGTAGGGCCACACCACTCAAAATTTGGTATTCACATTATATTAATATATAGGCTCACAAAATATTATGGGTCCCACATCATTGGCCCACACTAACTTGTATCACTCATTTGTATAGATCCAAGTGCTAGTATGGCATTCTAGAGTTTCCGGTTCCAAATTCTACGTGAAGCAACTATTACTTGTAACTATTTTTCAACAAATTATATAGGAAACATGTATGCTTCTCCACATGTCTACATGTTTGTTTCTTTAACATAAACAACGTGCAGGGGCAGATTTCCTATATAATTTCTCATATTTTTCTTTGACAAAATCATAACTTGGATATTGAATCATCATCAATTAATGATTATGGGTTTAAATCAAACTTTCCATTACTTGATATTTAGGATCTGTTTGAATCAAGAATTTTGTTTTGGAAAGAGAAAAGGAAAGGAAAATAAGGAGAAAACTCATTTTCCATTGTGTTTTCCTTGTATATTAATTAAATGCTAAAGTTATGTATTTTAATATGGCCAAAAATTAAGAAAAATAAAATATTAATGACGTATAAAGTTGAAATTTTTCACAGATTTCATATATTGTTTTATTTTATTTTCTTTCTCACTTGATAACCAAATATAAAAATGCAGATTCCTCAATATTTTCTTTTTTCCTATAATATTTTCCGTGTTCCAAATGAGGTCCTAAGGATTTAATTGAATCGCTATCTTACGAATTTTTTCAATTATTAAGCGCATTAAAATAAATATATAAATAACAAAATAAAATATAAGATATATTAAAATATTTTTTTTAAAAATAAATAGTTAAATTAATGCAGATGCATGAATTCATATTCATTACTAAGTATAGTAATTTCATGTAACATTTATTTACAAAAGAAGCCAAAAGAACCAACATAAATATTATTATTTTTAATTAATGATATTAAATACCAAGGATTTATTTCAATGGTAGTCCAGCAAATTTTCTCAACTAAGTGGAGGTAAATAAATATATATAAATAATAATATAAGTAATTTTTAAAAAAGTTTTCAAGACAATTGGTTAAATTTAAGGCAAAAGCATGCATTGGCATTTAAAGCTAATTGTAATTATTTTGTGAAACATTTAAGAAGCCGAAAGAACCAACATAAATAATAGCATTTAATACTAAGAATTTAATTCAATGGTTGCCCCGTAGCTTTCTTAATTACGTAAGAGTAAATAAATGTATAAATAATAAAATAAATTAACTTTAAAATATTTTTTAAAATAATTATAGAATTAATTATAAAATCTAACAACACATCTTAAGTATTCCGAATATGAAATTCCTGAAGGGACTTGCGGAATAGCCCTACGATTTGGTTGTAGTACATAGGAATAACAAAAAAAAAATCTGATAATGTAAACCCTAATTACATTATTAGGATTAAACCTGTGAGATCTATCTGGTTTGATCGAGAATCTGCAAGTACGAAAATGAGCTCTTGAAGACGACCAAGAATATTCTACTATATTCCTTGAACACGCTTTACTCCTAAGAGAGTGGGCTTGTAAGCGGCTGCTAGGCTTTTCTTATCTCACGAAAATTATCTGCCTCTATGAAGGTTCGCTCGTGTCACCCTAGCTGCAAAATGGAGCGCGTGTATATAGTGTAACGACCCGATTTTACATGCCATTATTTTATATATTACAAAATAAGATACTTTGATACCCCTGATAATGACTGCTATAACATCTCAGGCTCTAGGTGGGCACTGAGGAAATTCCTATTTACGGAATAACATACCTATGCAGCGGAAAACATAAAGTCATACATCCATATATACAATACCAGAATCCAGTATTCCTAAAATACATACATACAATGTGAACAACCCCAAAAACCTTCTAGTTGTTCTCCTAGAGACCACTCAAAATACATCCCTCTAAAAAAACAACTTGCCCTATAGATAGGGCAGTACTGCAGTCCCCTCTACCTGCGAGCCTGATCTACTCACCTATCTGGTTCCCTTGAAAAATAATAGATTACTAGGATGAGACAACTCTCAGTAAGAGGAAATATGTTATTACTAGTGTACGGCAGATGAGTTTACATAATTATAAAATCTAATTTAAAAGTACTGTAAACAACTATGTGAGAAAACAGGTATAAATAATACATAATATAGCTCACACCTATGTTGCTTAACATAAACTATTTTTCTGAATGTTCTATTCATAATACTTCTAATATTTATAAGTATGTCTACGGTTTATGTAAATATGGATATATATATATAAAACTGAGAAATCTTTCTTGGATAGATAATTAAAAGTCATGATTTAACCTCTCATGACAAGGTTGTGCGGCCCAAAGACGGGACTTACTTTGGTTGGCCAACTAGGATAAGTCGACTGAACTCTGATAGTCAGATTGGCCGCCTCAACCTCTAATTGATGAAATGCCTGTCCACAACCAAGGCACGATCAATTGCTGAAATTCCACATACTATCGAAGATATATGGTTGCACTCTGAATTGAAATAGTTACAGTATCGTACTCTGAAAATTGAACTAGTCCATCAGGGTTTACTACTATATTATACTAATATATAATTATCTTGTTGTTTCATCATAATTCCAAAATAACTATAACACTGAAAATTTGATCTGAAAATAATGAAATATCTTACTGAAATAACTGAAATATCTCACTGAATAAATTGAGATATCTATCTGAATAAACTAAAATATTTAACTGTTATGGTTTTGAAATGCGGGAAAATCATGGTATTTTACAAATACTATAAATCATCTTTTTGTAAAATATCTGTCTTGTGAAATATTTGTCTGCAAAATATCTGACGGAAAATATATTGTAATTCATAATTCTGTAAAATTTGGTAAAGCATATTCTTGCACAAAAATAATGTGAATCATGATATTCTGAAAGACTGTTACAAATTCTAAATTGTTCTAAGATTAACTCATGCCACATAGCTAAATAAATAGTAGCCCCTGTAATGAAATCTATATTTTCTGATAATGAAGATAATTTGTACTCCATAAAAATTTACCCCAAAATACATATATATATATATATATATATATATTACATACAAAATTTCTAAGGTTCCTAGCATACCATATTTCCTTTACCTAACTGACTAGGAGGCTCGCCTCCAACTTTATCCTCACACCCTCGGCATACCAATCTCTAGATCCTGCAATAATGCATTTATACAAATTTCTCAGTGAATCATTGAATTTCCCCAGAAAATTATCCACTTATATTTTCTGAACCTACCTATTCACAATTTCTTAAACTTTAATATACCTGTGTTCCTTGAAAAATACTTGCTGGGATCCTCAATCCATGCATGCAAGGTCCTAAAAATACCCTACCCCTGAAAATATAACACCCTAATTTTATTCCACAAAACACAAGTATGTACCCTTACAACACAAAATCTGAGCTATGTACCCTTACAACACAAAATTTGAGCTCAAATAAAACTAGTAATACAAGAAATACCTAAAAATCCACTAAACCTTATTTTGGGATGGTTCCCAAGCTTCCCAAATCGAATTTCTGCTCCAACTAGGTTGTAGAGAATCTTCCCAGGATCACCATGGTAGCTTGTTATTGTCGAACCGGGAAAATACGGAGTCGAATTTGTAGAGATAAGTGAGAGAAACCAAGTTAGAGAGAGAAAGAAGAGTGATAAAATGTATTCCTTGCTGAAAATCGGTTTTGAGGCCATATATAGAGTGTTGTCCACATGGTCTCGTTGACGAGCCACAACAAATCGTCGACGAGTCCAAGAAAGGAGTTCTTCGACGAACACTGATCCCTCGTTGATGAATTTTAGGCCCTGGAAATACCCCTCTTTGTATCTCTTCGTCGACGAGACACGGGTCCTCGTCGACGTTACTAGGAAGCCACTCGTTGACAAGCTCTCTGCATTCTTCGACGAGACCTTGCTGAACCCCTTTGAAAAAATTCTCTTCTCTCTCTTTTCTTAATTATTTAATTCCTATAATTATCCGGGTTACTACATGCTCCCCTCCTTATAAAATTTTGTCCTTGAAATTTGCTATCTGTATTGATTTCCATCCACTAAGGAAAATGGACTACTTATTTTATTAATTACCCTCACTTATGGCGGAGGAATACCATAGTTACATAAGAATTTCTGGGAGATTACAAATATACCAATAAAAGAAAACTCTACCAAAACCAAAACACTACCTATCCTATGATTTAAAATACAACTGTACATTCATCACTCTGTATTGAATAAATCAAAATTAACTTTATTTGAATAATACTGACTAATATTGTACTCCATTAAATATGTGTGGGTATTTCTGTCTAATTTCCTCCTCAAGCTCCCACGAAGCTTCCTCTATGTCATGATTCCTCCACGGGACTTTTACTAACTGAATTTTCTTGGTACGCAATTCCTGTTCCTTCCTGTCTAAGATTTGTATTAGTATTTCCTCATACGCTAGTGAATCCCTAAGCTCTATCTCTGCATAATTGACCATAAGAGATGGGTCTAAAACGTATTTCCTCAGCATGGAAATATGAAATGCGTTGTGTATTCTAGATAGAGCTGGTGGTAGAGCTAGTCTGTAGGCAACTAACCCTACTCTCTCAAATATCTCAAATGAGCCAATGTACCTAGAACTCAGCTTACCTTTCTTCGCGAACCTCATAACCCCTCTCAGTGGAGCTACCCTCAAGAATACCCGATCTCCCACATCAAACTCTAACTCTCAGCGGCGAGTATCTGCGTAACTTTTCTGCCAACTCTAAGTTGTACTAATTCTTTCTTTAATTAGTCGGACTTTATCTTACTCCTTCTGTACCAATTTCGGTCCCAAAACTCGCCTCACACCTACTTCATCCTAGTATAGTGGAGAACGATACCTCCTGTCATAGAAGCCTCAAAAGGGGTCATATCGATGCTAGCCTAATAGCTATTATTATATGCGAACTCAACCATTGGCATATACTGGGTCTAACTACCCCCAAAATCCAGCACACAAGATTGCAGCATATCCTCAAGTATCTAAATCGTCCTCTATGTCTGCCCATCAGTTTGAGGATGAAAAGTTGTGTTGAATGCTAACTATGACCCCAAAGCCTCCTAAAAACTCTTCCAAAATCGTGACGTAAATCGGGGGTCACGGTCTGAGACTATGGATACCGGCACACCATGGGAGTGAACTATCTCTTGAATATACAACTCTGCTAGCCTGTCCATAGAATAGTTCACTTTGATAGGGATGGAGTGTAATAACTCAAAGAATTTTCAGCATCTCGTTGACAAACATAGGGGATTCGTCGATGAAGATATAAGAGGAGCTCGTTGACGAGGGCGGGTTTCGTCGACGAGAAAATACCAAGAGAGGTTTTGGGGGCAGTCTGAAATTCGTCGACGAGGGAGGAAGTTTGTCAACGAAATTCCTTAAAGACTCATCAATGAGATGACGTGTCTCGTCGACGAATATGGGGCTATAAATTGCCAAAACCAAGATTTTTTAGCAAAATTTTGGCGCAAAAAAATCCTGGGATATAATCAGAAAGGAAGCCATTCGTATGTTGCTTGCTTGTGCCGTTTTTAAGAAATTTAAATTGTATCAAATGGATGTTCAAAGCACCTTCTTAAATGTCTATATAAATGAAGAGATATATGTAGAACAACTACCCCGTTTTGAAAATCATAAATATCCTGATCATGTATACCGGTTGTCCAAAGCCTTGTACGGATTAAACAATCCCCTAGAGCTTGGTATAAGAGGCTTAGTGGTTTTCTATTAGAGAATGGGTTCACCCAGGGCAAAATTGACACAACACTTTTCATCAAATCTAAAAATGATGATATGCTCCTTGTTCAAATTTATGTTGATGATATTATTTTTGGAGCAACTAATGACAACTTATGTAATGAGTTTCCCAAATGCATGCAAAGTGAATTCGAAATGAGCATTATAGGTGAATTGAGTTTCTTCCTAGGTCTTCAAATCAAATAAGCTAAGCCTGGAACCTTTATATGCCAATCTAAATATGTTAGGGACTTGCTAAAGAAATTAAATATGGAAGACGGTAAAATTCTTGGTACGCCTATGAGTTCTTCCACAAAACTTGATAAATATGAGCAAGGTGTCCCTATTGATGTGAAATTATATCATGGCATGATTGGTAGTCTCCTATACCTTACAGCTAGTCGACCTGATATCATGTTTAGCATATGCATGTGTGCTAGGTTTTAGGCTGCTCCTAAGGAGTCTCATCTATTAGCAGTCAAATAAATTCTTAGGTACCTTGTTGGAACTATTGAATTAGGCTTATGGTACCCTAAGCATACGACATTTTAATTGTTAGTTATACTGATGCTGACTTTGCCGGTAGTAAGGTTGATACGAAGAGTACTAGCGGCACTTGTTACTATCTAAGACAATCTCTAGTTTCTTGGCTCTCCAAGAAACAGAACTCACTTGCCTTATTGACAAATGAAGCAAAATATATTGCAGCTTGAAGTTGTTGTGCTCAAATGCTCTATATGAAAAAATAACTTGTGGATTTTTTATTGCACTATGATACGGTTCCGATTAAATGTGATAATACTAGTGCAATTAATATATCTAAAAATCCTATCTCATATTTATGAACCAAACATATTGAGATTAGACATCATTTTATTCGTGATCATGTGCAAAAAAGGGGATGTTGCACTTGAGTTTGTATGCACAAATAAGCAGTGAACTTATACTTTCACCAAACCACTTCAGGAAGATAAGTCCATACAGATTAGACTTGAGCTAGGTCTAATGCAAAGTAGAGAAGCCTCCTAGATTTTTGATAGAGTGCATAAACTTAGGGTAAGCTTCTTAATATAGAAAACTTACGGCTCTAAACTTTAAATCTATCTTTGTTTCCTACTTATGAGTTTGTATGTGTTTTGCAAATGCATGACTATCATATATCTGGCATGTTAATAGTTATATTTATGTTTTCTGTCATGATCATACTGAACTGTTGGAGTTGGTAGTTGTGGATAAGTTGTTAATTTAAAACTCAATCAGGTAATTTCTATACAGGTATTTTTGGGAAAATGCACTATTTTCAAACGGCATGCTGCCGAAATTTCTAAAAACTTTCTCAATCATATTCTGCATATAAATGATTCATACTCAATGCCCTGCTTACGCACCTTATACTTACAGTAGCCCTTTTTGCCATTGCAAAAAGGGGGAGAAGAGGCAAAATTGGGTACTTCTTGAACAATGTTTTTGAACTTTAAATGTTTAAACTTCTCATTATGCATATTAACAAGGGGAGGCTTTCAAGGCTATACCCACTTTTGCATGATGTATTTGTCATCATAAAAAAGGGGGAGAATGTTGACCTTATAGGTCATACCTGGTTTTAATTAGAACAAATACTCTAGTATTTAATGTCTGTCAAGTCTGTGTGCAGGTTTATATTAGCAAGATCACTTGATGGCATATGAAGATGTTGACTTTATGAGTCCAATCCTGTTTTGATAATGAAAAATCACTTGGTATTTAATCCGTGCATTAAGATTATGAACATGACCTATATTAAGCATGCACGGAATGATAACAAGTCATGGAAGCCATAAAGAACAAATCATACATATCTGGGCAAGATCCATAGAACTCAAAGAGTGTGAGAATTAAGATGCAAGTGAAGTCCAAGAGCGTCATGGGAATGGGTACTTAGAACTCATGTATTTACATTTTCATATGATTTAATTTGAGGCTCAAATCATAAACTAGAATTACCTTAGGACTCATGCATCTCATGAACATCATTAGGGGACATTCATGGACTTAGAAATATTTTTAAAACCCCAGAAAATATTTTTATAAAAGAGCCAAGAAAGAGAGGAAAGTAGTTTTTCAAAGTATAAATAAAAAATTTAGGAAAAAGGTACTTCAGAAAACCGAACTCAGCGGTCAGTCTCCTGAAGTTGCCACTTCATAAGATTGAAGATAACCTTAGTCATCTGAAGAATTTCTTCAGAAGACCAAGATTAAGTTCAGTCACCTAAAGAATTTATGGTGAAACACAGAACCTAGTAGAAGCATCTCAAAAGACTGAGTTCAGACTTTAATCGTCTGAACCCGACACTTCAGTCATCTGAACCCCAAACTTCAGTCGTCTGACCCTGTGTCCAAGTTAATTTTTTGAAGCTTTAAGGAATTTTAGTCGTCTAGGCCTTTGACCTTGGTCATCTGAACTTGCGGGAAAACTTAAAATTTTAATTTTTAATAAGAGAACTCACGAGATATTTTTTGATCCAACGGTCAAGATTGATTCTAAGGGTAAGACACCTATATATTGAACATCTAAACCCTAGTACGCAAGCTGAGATCATTGAAAGAGAAGAGAACAAACCTTTGGCATTCTCTTAAGGAGATTGCACGTTTAGCTCAACTTGAACACACTGCTGAAACTTTAGATTGGGATTTCAAGTTCTTACATCGAATCTGAGCTAAGGCTGCCTCGTTTTTCAAAAGACAATCTAGCAATCATTGTGCACTCCTTTTTGGTATTGAGGTTTGGTATATAAATTTGCACATTCATGTTTATTCTCATAAGAGTTTTTCGTATATACTAATTTGCTTATTGATATATATATATATATTTCAAAGAACTTTTCATCTCTAAATCGGTTATTGTATATAAGCTGAATGATTGATCTTGAGTGTATTTATTTATATGTTATTTTAAATAAGATCACTACTCAAGAAAGGTTTTTGCCATAGGTTAACCAGTTTTGATTCAAGTGTGTGTTCAGTTTAAGATTTATTTTTTAGATATATTAAAACACTTGATTGAATATCCTTAGTGTTCAAAATTGTTTATTTTATTGAAGGATATCTTTTGGAAAACATTATATTCAGTTTGTGAGTTTTGGAAATCATATTTTATATATATATATATATATATATATATATATATGTATTGGCATATTACAAAGATCATTGTGTGATTGAATATTTGAAAGAAAGTTGTTGATTTTGATTGATCTATTATTCAAGAGAAAGTTTTTGAATAAGTTCACATTAGATATATTCATGCATTTCGCAAAGTGAACTAGAACCCAAATTTTCTCCAAAGCGTTTACAATATATCTTTATTTTTGGGAGATTTGATAAAAGGGTTAGTTAGTGAATCATATTTTTGCATATAACAATTATATCGTTACATTCATTTTGAGCTTCAAATTTCATCATATGATTATGTATTAGGAATTTGAATTGTACTCATTAGCTTTGTTGGAAGCAACTTTGAGTGGTTTATAGATTTTATTGTATTCACGGTTCGGGTTGTGAATAGGGTGTGAGAAGAGAGTTGTATCTCTTGTAACCAGCGGAGTAGGGGGAAGCTGTACCTCTTGTAAGTAGCGGATTGTAAGGAAAGCTCCATTCCAATTTAAGGAGTAGAGATTATAGTGGAATCCTTGAGTGGGGTGCTCAAGGCAAGGACGTTGGCCGGGTTGGCTAAACCTTGTAAAAACTGTGTTTGCATTCTCTCTTCCCTTATCTTTTTATTTTCCACATTGCATTTCAATATTTAGCTTGCTTATGTATGTTGAATAACTTCACACACACGTAAATGGGTAAAATGGAAGTCATTGATATAGTAATTTAAATCAGCTTCAAATCCCTGCCATTAATTAGTTAAATATACTAATAGAGATTAATTGGTTAATAAGGTTTAAAGAATTTTTAAAATACCCAATTCACCCCCCCCCCCCCCTCTTCTTGGGATTACACCTAAATCAACATAAGACTTCAAGAATAAAGACCCTAAAGATTCATTCATTGTAATTAATATTATGTTCAATTCGGGTATGTAATAGTAAAATAGGGAAGGTTTGTAATAATTATTGCATATCATGCGTGTAGTAAAATTAATAAGCTCAATGACCTTAGGTCCTTGCACCTACACATAAAATAGTCCCCAAGATCATATATAATATCAGGGGAATCAATTGAATTAAATAAGGACTTAAAGGACTAAATCACAAGGTTTTCAAGCGACCGAACTAGGCAAGTTAAATTGCCTCAGGCTACCAAACTGTTGAGAGGTCAAATAGTTGATCAGATTTCGAGCGACTGAATCGAAAAGGGCATCCCCGTCCTCGGTCAACCGAACGTCCATTCTTACTTTTTTCACCAACTCGGCAGCCCAAACTCTCACGTTCAAAACTGCCTTGGGCTGCCAAATGTTCAAGTTTGGTAAACCGAACTTGATATCAGGCCACCAAACCGCAGTCTTTTGGAAAATCACCTTGCCTCAGCAAATCGAACACTTATTCAGGCACCCGAACCTTGAAAGTCACTTTTCCTATTGTGTTTGTTTGAGCAACTGAATTAAGGGTCAGGTGCCCGAAACACTCGTGTTGTCCTAATTTTTACTATAGTTATTTTAACTTAAACAAGGTTAAAATTGTTAGACGTTTTTAAAACAAATTTAATAATTCCCTGTACATCCACAACAGTTATAATTTTAAACTTCTCTATATATAGGGATTCATTTGCTTAGATTAACACATTGATTAAGCGAAAAATCTTCTGAAATTTCCTAAGCCCAATCTTCTTATACAAGCCCTATAACCTCATATATTACCATTCCTTTGAGAAATCTAGTTTTGTGAGTGTTTTAGTCATTGTATGCTATTGCTAGAAACCCTCATTTGTTCATTGCATGTTGATTTTTAGATTGAGGGTTGAGCTTAATTTTTCCTCTAGATTTAATTTAATAAATCTTTTGAGTGGGGAAACTTAAGGCTTGTGGGTCTTTGCACTCACAATGCAAGACACCTTAGCTCATATTTTTGTGTGTGCAAAAATCATTTTACAAGCTTAGATTTGAATATCTCTTTATGCATTGATATTGAGAAAATATTTGTGAGATATTCATATTACTCCTAGTACAAATCTTTGAGACCCTAAAACTGTGATTAAGATTTTTGTCTAGACATAGTTTTGAAAATTAGCTTGTAGATACACTCTTGTGCTTAAATTTGAGATAATCTTTACTTTGCGTGTTGATTGCACATATACACCATTGAGATTATTATTCATACATTATTGGTGTGCTTAGATTATTATTGGTGCAAATCTGCTTGATTGAGAAGTATAATATTTGTACACAAATTGTATTGTGATTCTGTTGTGTTCCAGGTGCGGCCTGAGGGGGCGGTAATCCAACCCTTGAAGTGAGCCTTAGTGTAATCCTTGTGCTTGTGAGCAAAGGCGGGGACGTAGGCAGTTTGCCAAACCTTGATAACATATATGGTGTTATCTCTCCTTACAGCTTTATTGTGCATGCTTAATTAGATTATTTGTGCAGTTTAATTTCCGTTGAATATACATTGATTTATTTTATCTGCACTTAATTGACCTTACGTTTGTATAATACTGCTGCTGGCTGATTGACCTAGGGGATTAATTTTTAAAATACCAATTCACCTCCCCCCTATTGGAATTACAGTAAAGCTAACAGTATCACACTTAATATCTCCGGACATGTCCATGTGTAGGGAATACATTCATGGGTTGTAATACTGCGTTGTGTTTGTTAGCAAGACCATAAAGTACTTTTACAAAAATGAAAACCCTAATTAATATCTTGGCCTCGACGGTGGTCAGCTTGTCTCCTTTATGCTAATTTTCCATTTAAATTTTCTTTTCAATTAATTAATAGAAAAGACAAAGCTATATCAAAGGCATAATATTTCAAAGTTTAACAAGCAAAACTACACTTAACATGTTATTTATTAGGTTCATGAGGGTTACTTTGGGACAATGAATACTTCCTAAGTTGTACATGCACTTCGATACCAGCTTGTATTTGGCCCCTCTTCTTGATACAAATTAAAGCTTAAATATTAATATTATGCACATGGTGGCCAACACGCACATATTTGGGTTTATTAGGGCATATGGGCTAACTCAATGCATAGGATAAAAATTATAGGGAAAAATACACTTACACTCCCTCAATTGTACTATCTACTACAATGATCCCCTTAATATCTTATGTGACACTTACACCCATCAGATTGAATTCATGGCTGAAAAAAACAGTTAACAAATAATGTTAAATCTAACTTTGTAATTTACATGCTGCATAAATAGTTCATAATTTTTTTTAGAGAAAAATTACCCTTATTAGTCTAAAGAATAATAGAAATGATAAATTTTCCCAGGATCTAAGGAAAAAATAAGACAAAATTACTTTATGCTCAAATGAAACAAAAATCTAAAAACATAGAAAAAAAATTAATTTAATTGTAAAGAAATTTTTTTGAGGAATTAAACAATTAATTAAATGGTTATACATTAATAAAATAATATATGCTATATATTGCAATCTTTACCTCTTCACATAATGCATATCTTATAAAAATTATAGCTTACCTTCCAAAAAACTAATTATTAGAATAAATAATTTAAACATAATAGAATAAATATATATATATAACTATTTTTTTCACTATTAAATAAAAATATATAATAAATTAATAATAAATTTTTATTTAATGTGTTATTCATTGCTAATTTGGTTGATGTAAATTTATTTTTTTTAAATAAAAGTTAACGTGAACATTGAGAAGTGCAAATATATTAATATACCTAGATTAGTAATGGATAAAATAAAAAATTAATAACACATGATCTATCAAATTCATCCTTTCTATCCTATAACAAATTTTGCACAACATAGCGAAAAATATATATCAATAGGATACCATTTGAAAATTCAAAAATTTTAAATATATATATATACAATTCATTTTGTTCCTATTAAATAAAAATATATAATAAATTAATAATAAATTTTTATTTAATGTTTTATTCATTGTTTATATTAAAAAAATTATTTATAGTATTTGTAGCAAATTTTCATTCCTAAAGGATTTGACAAAATATATATATATATATATATATATATATATATATATAATAATCATTAGTTTCTTTTTATGTAATGTTTTTTTTGTCAGTCCATGAATCTCAATGCTTAGAGAAATATTTTATAGAAGGCACATAATTTTTTATCATTATTTTTAAACTATATATCATGAAAAACATAAATTTTACCACAAAATGGATGATTAAATTGTACAAAAATTACATTTAAACCATGAAATGTGGTGAGAATTCTACTTATGAGTTTGACCCATATTGGAATAATTTAGTGGACAATTAGTTCTTGTATACATGGTTGTGCTTAGGATCCAATAGGCTTAAGCTTTTGGATCAAGTTGGTGCTCATCCATGTGTATTAAGTCTACTGTGAGCTCCTTTAGCACCAACAAAATGGAGTGATCAAACAAAATGTTGATAGATTGCAATTCAGCATTTGCCCCCTCAAATGGATAATTCATATGAAATCTAAGTTCTTGCCAACAAAACTACAACTCGGTTGTAGGAAAATGAAAAGAACTTGCAAGGAGATAAAGGGAGGCGAAACAATAGTTGGGGTGCTTGTTATGGATATAACATTCATTAATCATAATTGTCTGCCAAAACAAACACATTGATTTTTTTTATTTTGCACTGAATAAAAATGACAAAAGGCCATCGATTTTGTCCGAAACCAAAACCTCAAATGCAAAAATGAAAGACAAATAAATAAATTAAGCAAGCAAGCTCCTCTTTATTAACTTCTATCAATATTTATGACTTATTATTATCAAAATATAATCCCATGTACGATCCACGGATTTATGGATTAGGCATAGTAGCCATGATTGTCGCTACCGGTGGCCCCCCGCCGCGACATCGATCGATGGGTAAGCAAGGACGTTCATGTGTATCGATCGCACTATAAGGGGTTGTGGGATTAGGAATGCAACTAGGTGGAAGCGGTGGGGGCCCCTTGCAAGGGTCCAAGTTAATCATCCGCCCACCTACACCATGACTTTGCACCACCAAGGCCATCATCATCGCCAC
Source organism: Malania oleifera (assembly GCF_029873635.1). Lineage (NCBI taxonomy): Eukaryota > Viridiplantae > Streptophyta > Magnoliopsida > Santalales > Ximeniaceae > Malania > Malania oleifera. The sequence goes on along the minus strand of NC_080427.1, from coordinate 64,926,206 downwards.
TGCCACTAAACATGCCGCCCACCATGCCTTCATCATCATCTTCATTTTCATCTTCTTCCTCTTCTCCTTTTTTTTCTCTTGATTTACTATGTTATTGGATCCTTCAGTCTAATATCTATATATAGCTTTAAACTTTTTATAGTAGGGCCACACCACTCAAAATTTGGTATTCACATTATATTAATATATAGGCTCACAAAATATTATGGGTCCCACATCATTGGCCCACACTAACTCGTATCACTCATTTGTATAGATCCAAGTGCTAGTATGACATTCTAGAGTTTCTGATTCCAAATTCTACGTGAAGCAACTATTACTTGTAACTATTTTTCAACAAATTATATAGGAAACATGTATGCTTCTCCAAATGTCTACGTGTTTGTTTCTTTAACATAAACAACGTGCAGGGGCAGATTTCCTATATAATTTCTTATATTTTTCTTTGATTAAATCATAACTTGGATATTGAATCATCATCAATTAATGATTATGGGTCTAAATCAAACTTCCCATTACTTGATATTTAGGATCTGTTTGAATCAAGAATTTTGTTTTGGAAAGAGAAAAGGAAAGGAAAATAAGGAGAAAACTCATTTTCCATTGTGTTTTCCTTGTATATTAATTAAAGGCTAAAGTTATGTATTTTAATATGGCCAAAAATTAAGAAAAATAAAATATTAATGATGTATAAAGTTGAAATTTTTCACGGATTTCATATATTGTTTTATTTTATTTTCTTTCTCACTTGATAACCAAATATAAAAATGCGGATTCCTCAATATTTTCCTTTTTCCCATAATATTTTCCGTGTTCCAAATGAGGTCCTAAGGATTTAATTGAATCGCTATCCTACGAATTTTTTCAATTATTAAGTGCATTAAAATAAATATATAATAACAAAATAAAATATAAGATATATTAAAATATTTTTTTAAAAAATAAATAGTTAAATTAATGCAGATGCATGAATTCATATTCATTACTAAGTATAGTAATTTCATGTAACATTTATTTACAAAAGAAGCCAAAAGAACCAACATAAATATTATTATTTTTAATTAATGATATTAAATACCAAGGATTTATTTCAATGGTAGTCCAGCAAATTTTCTCAACTAAGTGGACGTAAATAAATATATATAAATAATAATATAAGTAATTTTTAAAAAGTTTTCAAAACAATTGGTTAAATTTAAGGCAAAAGCATGCATTGGCATTTAGAGCTAATTGTAATTATTTTGTGAAACATTTAAGAAGCCAAAAGAACCAACATAAATAATAGCATTTAATACTACGAATTTAATTCAATGGTTGCCCCGTAGCTTTCTTAATTACGTAAGAGTAAATAAATGTATAAATAATAAAATAAATTAACTTTAAAATAATTATAGAATTAATTATAAAATCTAACAACACATCTTAAGTATTCCGAATATGAAAAACCTGAAGGGACTTGCCGAATAGCCCTAAGATTTGGCTGTAGTGCATAGGAAGAACAAAAAAAAAAATCTGATAATGTAAATGATTAGGATTATACCTATGAGATCTGTCTGGTTTGATCCAGAATCTGCAAGTACGAAAATGAGCTCTTGAAGACGACCAAGAATATTCTACTATATTCCTTGAACATGCTTTACTCCTGAGAGAGTGGGCTTGTAAGCGGCTGCTAGGCTTTTCTTATCTCACGAAAATTATCTGCCTCTGTGAAGGTTCGCTCGTGTCACCCTAGCTGCTAAATGGAGCCCATGAATATAGTGTAACGACCCGATTTTACATGCCATTCTTTTTATATATTACAAAATAAGATACTTCGATACCCCTAATAATGATTGCTATAACATCTCAGGCCCCAAGTGGGCACTAAGAAAATTCCTATTCATGGAATAACATACCTATGCAGCGGAAAACATAAAGTCATACATCTATATATACAATACCAAAATCTTGTATTCCCAAAATACATACATAGAACGTGTACATCCCCAAAAATCTTCTAGTTGTTCTCCTAGAGGCCGCTCGAAATACATCCCTCTAAAAAAAAAAAAAAACTCACCCTACAGATAGGGCAGTACTGCAATCCCCTCTACCTGCGAGCCTGATCTACTCACCTATCTGTTTCACTTGAAAAATAATAGATTATTAGGATGAGACAACTCTCGGTAAGAGGAAATATGTTATTACTATTGTATGCCGGATGAGTTTACATAATTGTAAAATCTAATTTAAAAGTACTGTAAACAACTGAGTCTGAGCAAATACGTATAAATAGTACACAGTATAGTCACACCTATGTTGCCTAACGTAAAATGTTTTTCTGAATATTCTATTAATAATACTTCTAATATTTATAGGTATGTCTACGATTTCTATAAATATGGACATATTTAATAACGGAGAAAACTTCCTTGGATGGATAACTGAAAGCTATGATTTAACCTTTTGTGACAGGGTTGTGCGGCCCACAGGCGAGACTTTCTCTAGTTAGCCGACCAGGATAAGTCGACTAAACTCCGATAGTCAGATTGACCACCTCAACCTCTAACTGACAAGGAGCCTGTCCATAACCAAGGCACGATCGACTGCTAAAAATTCACATACTATAGAAGATATGTGGTTGCACCTTGAACCTGAAATAGCTATGGTATCGTACTTTGAAAACTGAACTAGTCCATTAGGGTTTGCTACTATATTACACTAATATATAATTATCTTGTTGTTTTATCATGATTCCAATATAACCATAACACTAAAAATCTGATCTAAAAATACTGAAATATCTAACTAAAATAACTAAAATATCTCACTAAATAAATTGAGATATATGTCTGAATAAACTGAAATATCTGACTGTTATGGTTTTGAAATTTGAGAAAATCATGGTATTTTACAAATACTGTAAATCATCTGTTTGTAAAATATCTATCTTGTGAAATATTTATCTGCAAAATATCTGACGAAAAATACATTGTAATTCATAATTCTGTAAAATTTGGAAAAACATATTCTTGAGCAAAAATAATGTAAATCATGATAAAGACTGTTATAAATTCTAAATTGTTCTAAGATTAACTCATGCCACACAACTAAATAAATAGAAGCCTCTATACTGAAATCTGTATTTTCTGATAATGAAGATAATCTATACTCCATAAATACTTACCCCAAAATACATACATACATATATATATATATATATATGTATATATATATATATGTATATATATATATATATATATATATATTATAGATAAAATTTCTAAGATTCCTAGCATAGCATATTTCCCTTACCTAACTGACTGGGAGGCTTGCCTCCAACTCTACCTATTCACAATTTCTTAAACTTTAATATACCTGGGTTCCTGGAAAAATACCTGCTGGGGACCTCAACACATGCCTGTAGGGTCCCAAAAATACCCTACCCCTGAAAATATAACACTCCTAATTTTATTCCACAAAACAAAAGTATATACCCTTACAACACAAAATCTGAGCTCAAATAAAACTGGTAACACTGGAAATACCCAAAATCCCCTTACCCTGATTTTGGGATGGTTCCCAAGCATCCCAAATCGAATTTCAGCTCCTGTTAGGTTGTAGAGAATCTTCCCAGGATCACCGCAGTAGCTTGTGACGTCAAACTAGGAAAAGATGGAGCCGGATTTGTAGCGAGAAGTGAGAGAAACCGAGTTAGAGAGAGAAAGACGAGTGATAAAATGAATTCCTTGCTGAAATCGGTTTTGAGGCTATATATAGAGTGTTGTCCACGTGACCTCGTCAATGAGCCACAACACCTCATTGACGAGTCCAAGATGGGAGTTCGTCAACGAACACTTATCTCTCGTCAACGAATTTTAGGCCTTGGAAATACCCCTCTTGGTATCTCTTCATCAACGAGACACGGGTCCCCGTCGACGTCACCAAGAAGCCACTCGTTGACAGCTCTCTACATTCGTCGACAAGACCCTATTGAACCCCCTTGAAAAAATTCTCTTCTCTCTCTTTTCTTAATTATTTAATTCCTATAATAATCCAAGTTACTACATTCTCCCCTCCTTATAAAATTTCGTCCTTGAAATTTGCTATCTGTATTGATCTCCATCCACTGAGGAAAATGGGCTACTTATTTTATTAATTACCCTCACTTATGGCAAAGGAATACTGTGGTTACATAAGAATTTCTGGGAGACTACAAATATACCCATAAAAGAAAACTCTACCAAAACCAAAACACTACCTATCCTATGATTTAAAATACAATTATACATTCATCACTCTGTATTGCATAAATCAAAATTAACTTTATTTTAATAATACTGGCTAATATTGTACTCCATTAAATATGTGTGGGTATTTCTATCTGATTTCCTCCTCAAGCTCCCATGAAGTTTCCTCTATTCATGATTCCTCCTCAGGACTTTTACTAACTGAATTTTCTTGGTACGCAATTCCTGTTCCTTTCCGTCTAAGATTTGTATTGGTGTCTCCTCATACGCCAGTGAATCTTTAAGCTATATCTCTGCATAACTGATCATGTGAGATGGATCTAGAATGTATTTCTTCAGTACGAAAATATGAAATGCATCGTGTATTCTAGATAGAGCTAGTTGTAAAGCCAGCCTGTAGGCAGCTGGCCCCACTCTCTCAAGTATCTCGAATGGGCCAATGTACCTAGAGCTCAGCTTACCTTTCTTCTCAAACCTCATAACTCCTCTTAGTGGAGCTACCCTCAAGAAAACCCAATCTCCCACATCAAACTCTAACTCTCGGCAGCGAGTATCTGCGTAACTTTTTCTTCTGACTATGAGTTGTGCTGATTCTTTCTTTAATTAGTCAGACTTTATCGTACTCCTACTATACCGATTCCGCTCCCAAAACTCGCCTCTCACCTACTTCATCCTAGTATAGTGGAGAATGACACCTCCTACCATAGATTGCTTCGAAAGGTGCCATGCCGATGTTGGCCTGATAGCTGTTATTATACGCGAACTCAACCAGCGGCATATACTGGGTCTAGCTACCCCCAAAATCTAGCACACAAGCTCGCATCATATCCTCAAGTATCTGAATCGTCCTCTCTGTCTGCCCATCAATCTGAGGATAAAAAGTTGTGTTGAATGCTAACTGTGACCCCATAGCCTCTTGAAAACTCTTCCAAAATCATAACATAAATTGGGGGTCACGGTCTGAGACTATGGATACCGGCACACCATGGGAGCGAACTATCTCTTGAATATACAACTCTGCTAGCGTGTCCATAGAATAGTTGACTTTGATAGGAATGAAGTGTGTGGTCTTCGTTAGTCGATCTATGAAAACCCAAATAGTGCTTTGTCCCTGTCCTACTGGTGTAGCCTTGTTACAAAATAAATAGAGATGTTATCCCATTTCCACTCAGGGATATAGAGTGGTTGCAACTATCCCATGGATCTCTGGTGCTTAGCCTTTATCTACTGGTACGTCAAGCACTACTTTACGAATTCAGCAATCTCTTTCTTCATGCCTCTCCACCAAAAAGGATTTCTGTAGATCCCGATATATTTTAGTACTACCTGGATGCACTGTGTATAGGGATCTATGAGCCTCCTCCAAAATAACTCTTCTGATATGAGTATCTGCAGGAACACATAATCTGTTACGAAATCGTAGGGTTCCGTCATCTGATATATTGAACTCTTCTTCCTACCCATCTTGCACTTTATCTATCAATTCTGTTAGTCCTAGATCAGTTCTCTGAGCAACTTTAATCCTTTCTTGCAATGTAGGCTGTAACACTAGGTTAGTAGTAATTTCTTGGTGATCACCCTCTATCTGTTATACGCCTAAACTCTCCAAATCCATCTGGATAGGGCACTGAATCTCTGCTACTGACACCGCTGCTCCTACTGTTTTCCTACTCAATGCATTAGTCACCACATTTGTTTTCCCTATATGGTAGCTGATAGTACAATCATAATCCTTAATAAGCTACAATCATCTTCTATGCCGCATATTCAAATCTTTTTGGGTGAAAAAATACTTTAAGTTTTTATAATCAGTGAAAATATTGCATTTCCCAGCATAAAGATAGTGCCTCCAAATCTTCAGAGCATATACTACTGCAGCTAATTCCAAATTATGCATAGAATAGTTTTTCTCATCTTCTTTAAGTTGTCTAGAAGCATATGCAATAACTCTGCCGTGCTGCATCAACACGCACCCAAGTCCCTTCTGGGACGCATCACTGTATATAACGAATCCATCCTCTCCTGATGGAATAACTAACATTGGGGCGATGACCAATCATTGCTTTAACTCCTGAAAGCTCTGCTCGCAGTCATCGATCCAATTAAAACTCACATTTTTCCTCATGAGCCATGTTAACGGACCCGAAAATCTAGAAAAACCATCCACAAAGTGCCGATAGTAGCTTGCCAAACCCAGAAAACTCCTGACCTCCTTGACATTTCCTAGCCTCACCCAACTCACCATTGCCTCTATCTTACTCGAGTCAACGTATATGTTGTCCCCATAAATCACATGCCCGAGGAAAGTAACTTGTCTCAACCAAAATTCACATTTCTTGAATTTGGCATATAATTTCCTTTCTCTTAACACCTGTAACACCAGCCTCAGATGATCCTCGCACTCCTCAAAACTCTTCGAGTAGACTAGTATATCATCAATGAATACCACAACAAACTGGTCCAGATACTAATGAAACACCCGATTCATTAAATCCATAAATACTGTCAATGCATTAATCAATCCGAATGGCATTACCAGAAACTCATAGTGCCCGTATCTGGTTTGGAAGGCCGTTTTTGATATGTCCTCTGCCTTCACTTTCACCTGGTGATAACCTGGCCGAAGGTCAATTATGAAGTAGACCTAGGTCCCCTAGAGCTGATCAAATAAATCATCGATTCTGGGTAGAGGATATCTATTCTTGAATGTCAATTTGTTTATTTCTCTATAATTTATGCACATTCTCATGGTCCCATCTTTCTTATTTCACGAATAGGACTGGTGCTCCCCAAGGCGACACATTGGGTCTGATAAATCCTTTATCCAGCAATTCCGGCAATTGATCCTTCAATTCCTTCAATTCGGCTGGAACCATTCAGTACAGTACTTTAGATATTGGTGCCGACCCTGATAGTAGATCCATGGTATAATCAATCTCTCGATCTGGTGGTAAGCCAGGTAATTCTTCTAGAAAAACATCTGGAAATTCTCTAACCATTGGAATATTAGCTTATTTTAGTTCATCCTTTGGCAACTCTTTTATGTAAGCAACATATCCCTGGCAACCACCCTGAAGTAACCTCCTCACCGGAATAGTTGACACCAACTATGGTGAGGCGCGCACATGTGTACCCTCAAATCTGTATTCTTGCTCACTTAGGGGTTTGAAAATTACTTGTTTCTGATGGCAATCTATGCTGGCGTGATTAGTTGTCAGCCAATCTATACCCAATATTACATTAAACCCCTACATATCTACTATCACGAGATCGGCTGGTAGCACTTTCCCCCGAATGGCCACTGGAAAATTCCTAAGTTCCTTTCTATACCTCACAGTAGATCCAGTCGACGTAGTTACAAAAAACTCAACATCTAACAACTGTGCTTCCACCATAGCTACTTTAACATACCTCGACGATACAAAGGAATGAGTGGCACCTATGTCAAACAAAACAACAACTTTATACGAAAAAGCAGTAAAGATACCTGTAACAATGTATCTAGTAGCCTCATCGTCTCCCGATGTTAAAGCATACACCCTCGCTGGTGCTATGTTCCTCTGCTGACCCCCACGGAGTGCCTGATATCCACCCCGATATGGTCTAGGAGTTGGTGCATTGACCAAAAGTCCTAGACATGCTTGTGCTATATGACTGGGTCTCCCACAATGGTATCAGATGTCTTTCCCTCCTTGGCACTCTCCCAAATGCTTCTTCCCACAACCCTAACACACAGAGTAAGTTTGCACACCTTGAAAACCACTACGCCTCATCATCTATCCCTGACCTCCTCCATATCGGTCTCCTCTCCATGGGCCCCGGCTGGAACCCTCCTAGAAACCCTGAGGTGTAGGCCTCTTTCTCTGACTCTGAGCGGCGGTGCTACTCTGCATGCCACTCTCGGTTACTGCTGCTCTGTCCACAACCTCCGCAAATTTCTGAGCCCAAAAATCGATAACCTGCTTAAAAAAATTCTGCCTTAGACCTTCCTCAAACTTCCTTGCCTTCTTCTCCTCATCTGGTGCCAAGTGTGGGGCAAACCGAGACAACTCTATGAAACGGGCTGCATATTGCTATATTGTCAACTATTCCTAAGTCAGGTGTAGAAATTTTACTGCCTTTGCTCCTGTGACGGTGGTAGGGAAGTACCGGTTGAAAAACAACTTCAGAAATTGGCTCCACGTCACCGCTACCAGATCAGACCTCTATTCCTCAATCAACCTTGTTGATCACCACTAGCGTTTTGCCTCCCTAGTTAGCTTAAATGTTGCAAACAATACCTTTTACTTGTCACTACATGGAAGAACCGTCATTATATCCTCAATATCTTGAATCCAGTTCTTAGCCACTAAAGGGTCTGCTCCTCTAGAAAATGACGTAGGTCTCATCTGCGTAAATTGCCCGATCGTGCAACTACACTTCCCCAAGCGTCTGACCATCTCAGTCATCACCTTCTAGGTGACGCTGTGCAATACCGCATCAAAATTTCTACCCCCCATACTGGAAGGTCCTGCTCCATCACCCCCAGCATCCGTACCACTGCTCCCTAGGTCTATCCTAAAAATACAATTAACATAATTTAAGGACCCTATCTCCTATACAAATCTAATTTATTTCATTTAACAGAAATCTCATCTTCACAATTAACTACCCTCCTTGATCTTAATCCAAAATTCAATCATGTAACCTAGACACACGACTCCACAATAGTTTACTATGACTTTCCTAAAATCGTCACCCCACGAAAGACATAGAAACCACCACGGAAATCCTATACCCAGACCACAGAACAAAACCTCAAATCCTTTTCCTATATCCTGGTATTGTTTCCACTACACTCTAGAGTCTACAGAACCTAGCAACCTAGGCTCTAATACCAAACTATAACGACCCGATTTTACATGCCATTTTTTTTTTATATTACAAAATAAGATACTCTGATACCCCTGATAATAAATGTTATAACATCTCAAGCCTCGGGTGGGCACTGAGGAAATTCCAGTTCATGGAATAACATACCTATGCAGCGGAAAACATAAAGTCATACATCCATATATACAATACCAGAATCCAGTATTCCCAAAATACATACATATAACATGAACATCCCCAAAAACCTTATAGTTGTTCTCCTAGAGACCACTCGAAACATATCCCTCTAAAAAAAACTCACCCTAAAGATAGGGCAGTACTGCATTCCCCTCTACCTTCGAGCCTGATCTGCTCGCCTATTTGATTCACCTGAAAAATAATAGATTACTAGGATGTGACAACTCTCAATAAGAGGAAATATGCTATTACTAGTGTGTGGCAGTTGAGTTTACATAATTGTAAAATCTCATTTAAAATGTTCAAAAGGGTGAGTTAACATTGAGAGTGGAAAAGGAAGAGGTTATGTTCAACATCTACCAAGACATGAGATTCCCAAAAGATCCAAGCACTTGCTTTCGGGTAGATGTCATTCAGCAAGGTGTAGAAAAAGCCTTTCAAGAAGATGTACCAGCTGATCACCTAGAACGACCCTTGCAGCAGATTACAACACAGAAGCGTGTGGGGAAGCTAGAACCTATTGTAGAAAATATGGATTCTATAATCTCTAAAGAAAAGATACAACAACCTATGTTGATTAAGGTGTAATTCCAAGAGGGGGGGTGAATTGGGTATTTTAAAAATTCTTTGAAACCTGTTTACCAATCAATCCCTATTTCTAAGTTTAACTAATTAATGATAGGAACTTATGTCTGAATTAAAGTTATTTTATCAATGAATTCCTTTTTACTCAATTAAGTGCGTATAAAGTTATTCAACATACACAAGCAAGAAGGAAATTAAATGTGATGCTGAAAATAAATAGTGAAGGGAAGAGAGAAGGCAAACACAGTTTTACGAGGTTCAGCCTACTTGGCCTACGTCCTCGCCTTGAGCAACCACTCAAGGATTCACTAAAACCCTGCTCCTTAAAGTGGGACGGAGCTTCCCTTACAATCCGCTGCTTACAAGAGGCACAATTTCCTCCTACTCCGCTGCTTACAAGAGATACAGTTCTCTCCTCTCACACCGGTTCACACACCGAACCGTGTATACAATAGAATATGGAAAATACACTAAAAAACAATGCTTCTAACAAAAGCTGGTGAGTACAATTCAAATTCCTAAAACATTGACATATGATATAACTTGAAGTTCGTGAATGAATGAAAACAATAAAATCATTTTATGTATGATATGCCTCAACACACAAATCCCTTTTTAACCAAAACTTTCAAGTAAAGATAAATTCAAACTGTTTTGGAATAAACTAATGTTCTTGGTTCACTTTGCAAAATTGCACACTTATATAATTGAAGTGAACTAGTTAGCAAAAACTTTGTCTTGAATATACACTCAATCAAAATCACAAAATTTTATTTCATGTACTCAATCACAAAACTGAGTATAATAATTTGCAGAAAATATCCCTCAATTAAAATTATAGTTCTACGTACCAAGGATATTAAATCAAGCTCTAATGTATCTAAAGATAGATCCTTTTAGAAACCACACACTTGAATCAAACCTTTCAATCAATCACACACCATGAGTCAAATAATGATCTTGTTTAAAATAGCTTTGTAAATATATAGATACTTTCAAGATCACCCTTTTAATCAAAACTAGGTTTTTCAATAATAAGCTCTTTGAGAAAATATATGTATATTTATATTCTCTTGAATCAAAATTTAATCTACCAAGTTAGATAAACTTTCTTAAGTAATGATCTCTTAGAAAATTAATTTTTGTACGAATAGGCACACTCAAGATCAATACTTTTCAATACTGGTCAAGGACAAGCAATGAATGAGATGTAAAGTTCACAAGACTAATAACTTGAAAGATCAAACCTTAATACTAAATTGAAGTACAGTAGAGTAAACAAGTTCCCTTTGAAAAACTGATTTGATTTGCCCAAGCTTGAAGATTTGAGATTGATGTATATGCAATCGAATAGCACTAAGAGTAGGTAATCAACAATCTTGCAACAAGGTATGTTCTTCTTTTTCTTGTGTGTCTAACTTCTGTTCTAGGGTTTAGATATTCATAATATATAGTATATTACCCTTAGGATTGATCTCAGCCGTTGGATCAATAAGATACCTCGCGTGTCTTTTTAATAAAGAACTGATTTTTAGGCTTTCCCACGAGTTCAGGCAACTGAACTCGACTTCAGACTCTTGAAGTGGCAACTTCAGGAGCTTGAGGTTCCAAGGTCAGGCGACCGAGGTACCTCTACCAGGTTCTGTCTTTCCCATTTAATTTTTCAGGCTACCAAACTTAATCTTCAGGCTACCGAAGAAATTATTCAGGCGCCTGAGGATAACTTCAGGCAACCAAAGTCCTCTTTTTCACACATATTCATTTCCAGTTTAAAATTCTACTTTGATTCTTTGCTTGGGTCTTTTATAAACCAAGTTTTCCATGATTTTAAAAACATTTCTAAGCCCATGTATGTACTCTAACGATCTACATGAAATGCATGAATCCTAAAATCATTCTAAGTTGTATTAAGCCTCAAGAAAAATCATACGAAAATGTAAGTACATGAATTCTAAATACCCATTCCCAAAACATTCTTGACCTTTGCCACTTGCATCTTGATTCACATACTCTTTGAGTTCCATGGTGCTTTCTAAAATGTATAATCTTTACTTTATGAAGTCCATGACTCATTATCTTTCCGTGCATGCTCAGTGTAAGTCATGTTCACAAACTCAATGCACAGATCAAATATCAAGTGATTTGTCATTATCAAAAACCGCATTGGACTCATAGAGTCAAAAAACCTATATCTCTAGAGTTGAAACCATTCCTTGAGCATCTTCGCTATGCGTTCTCAGATGATGCGTATGAAAATGCAAAAATCTACAAAGAGCAGACAAAGAAGTGGCATGAAAAACAAATTCTTAGGCGTGAGTTTGCTCCAAGATAACAAGTTCTACTCTTCAACTCACAATTAAAACTATTCCCAGGTAAGTTAAGGTCAAGATGGACAGGTCCTTATACAATTGACAAAGTTTTCCTTTTTGGAGCAATAGACTTGAAGGACAAGACAGGGAATATATTCAGAGCGAATGGTCAGAGATTGAAGCACTATTATGGAAAAAAAATGGAGAGGAACTGTGCATTTATTCCTCTTGGAGATCCTGGTTGATGAAGATTGAAACGTCTGGCTGGAGACGTTAAAACAAGCGCTTATGGGAGGCAACCCAAAGAGTTTTTCTTTTGTTTATTTCTTTTATCTTTATTACTTTATTTATTTATTTATCTATGCACTTTTGAATAAATTAAATTTTTTATGCAAGTTTATTTGGCATGAGTACAGAGCTGAAAATTTAATTCCTCAACGGATTCACCAATAAGTCGGGGAAGTTTCTTTCTTTTCTTCAATCTTTCTCATTTTTGAATAACATTGAAAAAAAAATGTGTGAATATGGATGGTTAGGCTATGCGTGACACTACTTATGCCCCTCATATACTTGCATATAACCTAGGAGTACACACTTGGGTCATTTATGTGTAGTTTCTATTTATATGGCTAAACTTGGAATTGTAAATCATTGAAAGTTGATTGGTAGTTCAATTGTGTTAATCTAGCTATATAAACTCTTGTATCTACATGGTATCTCATGAGGCTAAAAAAAATACACGTTCACGTGACTTGTAGCACTGAGAGTTCCTTGTGAATACTGAGAGAGCGCCCGTGGCGACTTTGACACCTGGCGAGTAGGTGAGAAGATGTTAGGGTGAAGGACCTGACACATCATAAATAAGCTGGATCCTTTTCAAACTAGTCCACTCTATACATTTAGCGTTTGTTCCTTGTAGTATGTGATATGTTTGATCATGACACTATTCCTCACATACGATGAGTGAACCCATCCTTTTTGAGTGTTTTTTAGGGTATACCAGTTAGGTCGAGTCAAAGCAACAATTCTTTAGGTGTCCACGGATATCCTAGGTGTAATGAGTCACACACATTACACATGCTTCAAGATTTTACCTATTTATACTCAAATTTATATGACTATATTAACTTTGAATTGTGCTCGCTGGTTAATTTTACTTGTGTTTACTGTTCCTAATGGTGATATAATGATGAGACTTGCATGAATGACTTACTTCGAAGTTGCATGCATTGTGTATGAATGAGCTTGTGTGTAATTTGTGATATTCTTGTATGTGAAATGGTATGTTTGTGTTGCATGTGCGTTCATTCATTGAAATTTGTGGGTACCACCCTGAATTGCATTCACGTTATTTGCTAGGGACTAGCAAAACTTTAGTTGGGGGGCGTGATTACGCGCTTTAATTGCATAATTAGGTGCTTTAATTCATGCATTATGAATTATATTTTTTATTAAAATGCCTAATTACTCTCAATACTCTAACATTGTGTTCTATTTATAAAATTTGGGTTTTATTGAGTAATGTATGAAATTTTGGTATTTTTTATTGTAGGGCAACTATTGGAAGCTAAAAACCGATGGTACTTTGTAATCTGTGCGTAACTCTCTCATTCGACCTTCGATTCAAATGATTCAAGATGCCATAAAAATATGAGAAACAATTCTACAATTTTCATATTTCACATTTTTCAAAACACTGGCTGCATCAAGGTCGAAATTAGACGTGAAGTTACCATACGCTATTTTATGGACTATTTCGACAATTCTACGTAATCTAGGTGTAACTATTTCGACAATTCTACGTAATCTAGGTGTAACTTTCACGTCTAAACTCCAATCAAGACGATTCAAACTTATGGGGAAAGTTGAGAAAGAGTTCTACAACTTTAGTTTTTTGCATTTTGAGAGTTACGGGTTGTAGGAGGGTTGAAATTAGTCTTGAAGGTAGAGGGCAAACCGTGTGCCTTTGAAAAAATAAAAGAAAAGAAAATAAATAAATAAAATATAAAAAAAGTGTGATGTGACCTGGTTATGCAGCCGGGTCATCTTGTGTTGACCTTATAGGTCGCACCCGATTTTGGTAATAACAAATACTGACATTTGATTATTGTCAAGTGCTTGTGCAGGTTCAAATAAATATCCCAAGGAAGGACACTTGAAGAAACAAGAAGACTTGCAAAGACTTGTAATTTATAATTGTAATTCATATTGGTCTGTAATAATTTATATGGGCCTATAATAGTAACCTAGGCTGTGATTGTTGCCTATCACCTGCACATCATGTATACAGGATGTAGTGTAAGCTCAATTAGACCATAGCAAGACCCTAGGCTCCAACACTCATACACTTAGCATTAAATATATGAGTGTGTTATAATTGTGCTCAATAATTGAACAAATCTAAATAAGTTAAGAGGTCTCGGGCGACTGAACCTTTGGAGTACAAAACTCCTTGGGCGCTCGAACTTTGAAAGTCAAAATGTTGACCAGCCCTCAGGTGACCGAACTTTTAATGTACACATCTTCCCTTGGTGGCCGAACCTCTCGAAAGGGACTGTTCACCAACTCGGGCGACCGATGGTTTTAGTTCAAATATACCCTCGGGCTACCGAACACCTCTGTTCAGGCCACGGAACATTGGACTGGGCACCCGAAGTTACGTAGCTTGGCTACTGATTTTGATTCGGTCTGCCAAACCTCTGTCCGGGCAACCAAACTTAATTGAAAAAATTTTTAAACTGTGTCTGATAGGGTGACCGAACCCACCCGAACCTTGCCTGGTTAAACTTAGTTTAACCATGGTAAAACATGGTTATTTCAGGCTAATTGGATTTTAATCTTTTGAGACATTTTGAATATTGCCCATTATATCCTGAATGGTTATAATTTTTCACCTGCCTATATATATGGTTTCATTTGCATGAATAGATTGAGATTAGCCAAAAAGTGATTAAGCCAAAAATTCTCTCTACTGAAAAATCACCCTTTACCCAAATACTTTCAAGCTTACATCCACTTGATAAAATCTAAGTTTGTAAGAGCTTCTCTTGTGTTTATGTGATTATTGTTCCTTGCTAATACTCCCATTTGTGTGTATGCTTGAGATTATTTCTTTGGGAGCTTAGCTTAGGTTTATCACACGGATTTCTTTATTATAAATCTAGTGTGGGATTAAACTAAGAAGCTTAGGATATTTTGCATTCCATTGCAAGTGTCCAATAGCTTTGTTTTGGTGTGCAAAGAATATTTCAAACAAGCAAGAAATTTTTCAAACTAGTACTGGGCTTATTTAATTGAGGAAAACCATTTTGGAATTAGTTTGATTATCTGTTTAGTATACTTGGAATATTGATGTGCTACTGAAATATCCTGTTTAGATTCCAAGACTTTGCTTGTGTTGAATACGATTTACTGTGTAGAGGATTGATTAAACAAATCTTGCATCACTGAGCTTACACTATATTCATGCTATTAATGTGTATGTGATTGTGTGAATTTGGGTACAAATTTGCTTTATGTGAAAGCACTGCTTCTGTACCATTTGATTGTAAAATCTGAGTGTTTCTAGGCGTGGCCTGAGGGGGCGGTAATCCATCCCGGTAAGGATTGTTGTAAAGGTTGAGGTCAGCCCTATGCTAATTGACCTGGTTTGTATAGGTGCCACTCCACCCGTTTAAGTGAGCAAGTGATAGTGGTAATCCTTGTGCTTGTTAGCTAAGGCGGGGACGTAGGCAATTGGCCGAATCTCGATAACATCTCTGTGTGTCAACTTTACTTTACTGCTTTCTGGTGCATGTGTGTTTGATTAAGTTGGTTTATTGACTTTCTTGTATACATTTACATTCTTGCACTAGATTGACCCTAGGGTTGTGAATATACTGGTATTAGGAGATTAACCTAGGGCTTAAACTTTAAAAATACTAATTCACCCCCCCTTGGGATCACGGTAAAGCTAACAATTGGTATTAAAGCCACGTTGCATAGACTAGTTTTTATTTTGCAAAAAGATCACATATGGCTTATAGCTCCGTGACCCCTTTTCCTGAGGGACCATCTTCCACACGGCCTTCTATTTCCAGTGGTGTTAATTACACCTTCTGGAAACAAAGAATGCACATCTACCTTTAGAATACTGATTGGAAGGTGTAGGGGATTGTCTCTAAGGGAAACTATGTCCCTATGAAAATTGAGGGTGCAGCTAGGGTTTCTAAGACTGAGGAGGAGTATCATGATGATGATATGAAAATTGTTAGTCTTAATGCCACTGCCATGAATATTTTATACTGTAGTCTTGATATGAATGAATTTAACAGAATTATGGCACGTTCTACTGCAAAAGAAATATAGGATGAGTTAGAGGTCACATATGAGGGTACCAGGGATGTGAAGGGCAGTAGGATAGATATGTTGACCATTGAGTATGAGGCATTTAGGATGAATGTAGGTGATCCATTCAGAGCATGTACACCAGATTCACACACATCATAAACTCACTGCATGCATTAGGAAAGACCTATCCCATATATGAGATATGAAATTAGGAATAGCTTCCCAAGAGGTGGGGGGGGGTGAATTGGACTTTTAAAAATTTTCTTTTAATTCCTTTTTAGGATACCTTACACTTGTTTTATTCTTTTAACCAATTTGTGACTTGTTTGTTTAATTTGTTAAGCACTCAAGAACTTAGTTTCTTTATTTAATCCTTAACCATACAAACATCCAATCATTCAACCAAACAAATCAACTATAATTAGAAAGCAAACAACCAAGCCAATACATAGCACTAATGTAATATAAAAACTCAAGATGGTTGTTTGTTGATATTAGCCAAATTTGAACCAAGCCCTGTACTGAATGAAAATTTATGCTTGCTGATGTAAAGCTCTGTATAGATTTTCTTCTTCAATATGTTTTTCAACAACACATTCACACTCTTCTCAATATTCAGAACTCAACTAAACTCTCAGTTAATTTATCCTTGGGCTATTAACTAAGTAACGTACTCTCGTATGGTTTCCCTAAGATATGATATAACCAACGTACTCCCTTTCGGTTTTCGCAACCCAAATCAAAATTAAACTTTAAGTTTACTTGATTTCTATATTACGTAGTATATATGATTATCAAATAAACCATCCACGCAATTTAAATATGTTAAAAATAAAGAGTAAGGGAAAGAGAGAGTGAGACAAAGATTTTTACGAGGTTTGGCTTATACCGAGCCTACGTCCTCGCCTTTGGCAAACCACCAAAGGTTCACTAGTTCAGCTCCATTGACAGGTAGAACAATACCAATTACAACACTCCTTGGTTAAGGCTAGAGCCCGGCTTCTCCAAACGATATCCCCTCGTTCGGTCACTCCTTAACTAGGCTAGAGCCCGCCTCTTTAAGCAATATCCCCTTGCTTAGCCAACGATCCAAACAACCCTTGGAATCGTCAATCTTCAAGAATAAAGATATAGAAGAGTCTGCGTATAAGAAAACACTCTCACAGCAGAGTAGGTTAGTACAACATTCAGCACAATTATACTTCAAAGTAAGTCAAATATAAAAGAATTTGAAGCTCAATACTCAATATAAATCACCAAGTATTTTCCAAAACTTGAAAGATTCTGACTTTGAAAGCTTTGCTTCGGAGTTTGAATTTGTAGTAATTCAGTAGTTGAACACAAGAGAGTTTGAGAGCCTTTGAAAACTTTGATTGCTTGAAAATTGCTTAGGTGTCTCAAACTTTTGAAGATTGGGGCTATTTATAGATGTTTTGAAGCAATTCCTTACCCCAAAGTTTCCTTAAAATAGTTTCCAAGTTTTTTAAAATAATAGTGTCTAAAAACTTTGTTTAAAAAATCTTCCCGTTAAGAGTTTTTGAGCTAACGTTCGAGTGGCAATCGCCTGCCATGACTTGGCAGTCGCCTGTCATAGAACAAACTCACAACACAGAACACTGTCAGTCGCCTGCCAGAACCAAGGTAGTCGCCTGGCATAACCACTCAGCTGCATGGCATGTTCAGGCAGTCGCCTGTCTTACTACTATCTCTTTGAAAAATCATTCACTTAATTTTGGCAGTCACCTGCCACAATAAGACAGTCGCCTGGCCTTTTTGTTTTTCAAAAACTTTTCTTTTTCAAAACCCTTTCTTTTCATTGATTATAAAAGCATTCTTTAGAGTTTTCTTAAAATATATTTCTGAATTTCTTGACAGCTTCAAATTAATTTATACTTAAAATTAACTTGAAGTACTTACATTCAGAACATCCTTAAAAATTTAATCCTTTGATCCTCAATCTTGTTCTTCCATCATCCTTGAGCTTCTGATCATCTTTCTTTCTTGATCTTTACATGTTGTTCACTTGAGCTTTCATTCTTGAAGCTTTTTCTTCAATATCAATGTTCTTATGATCTTCAGGCTTTAAACTTTAAATTCATGCTTCAAGTTTAATATAATCATCCTTATCTGAGGTACAAGCTCTCATGAACTCTTTAACCTTGCATTCTTCATTTATTCCTAAAAATACATCACTTAACATAGTATGTGGCCGCCGGTGGCCCCCCGCCGCGACATCGTTCGATGGTAAGCAAGGACGTATATATGGATCGATCATGCTATAAGGGGTTGTGGGATTAGGAATGCAACTAGGTGGAAGCGGTGGGAGCCCCTTGCAAGGGTCCAAGTTAATCATCCACCCACCTACACCATGACTTTGCACCACCAAGGCCATCATCATCGCCGCTACCACTAAACATGCCGCCCACCATGCCTTCATCATCATCTTCATTTTCATCTTCTTCCTCTTTTTTTTTTTTTTTTCTTGATCTACTATGTTATTGGATCCTTCAGTCTATTATCTATATATAACTTTAAAATTTTTAATATAGGCTCACAAAATATTATGGGTCCCACATCATTGGCCCACACTAACTTGTATCACTCATTTGTATAGATCCAAGTGCTAGTATGACATTCTAGAGTTTTCGGTTCCAAATTCTACATGAAGCAACAATTACTTGTAACTATTTTTCAAGAAATTATATAGGAAACAAGTATGCTTCTCCACATGTCTATGTGTTTGTTTCTTTGGGCGTGAAACATTTGGTGTTGGTTTCCATGTTTTTTAGCAATGAGTGTATGAAAAGAAGGATTCACTTGCCACATGTTTCACATATAAAAGCAAGAACATAAACAACGTGCAGGGGGAGATTTCCTTTATAATTTCTCATATTTCTCGTTGATAAAATCATAACTTGGATATTGAATCATAATCAAGTAATGATTATGGGTTTAAATCAAACTTTCCATTACTTGATATTTAGGGTATGTTTGAATCAAGAATTTTGTTTTGGAAAGAGAAAAGGAAAGGAAAAAAAGGAGAAACTCATTTTCAATTGTTTTTTCCTTGTATATTAATTAAATGCTAAAGTTATTTCTTTTATAATGGCCAAAAATTAAGAAAAATAAAATATTAATGATGTATAAAGTTGAAATTTTTCATGGATTTCATATATTGTTTTATTTTATTTTCTTTCTCACTTGATAACCAAATATAAAAATGCAGATTCCTCAATATTTTCCTTTTTCCCATAATATTTTCTGTGTTCCAAATGAGGCCCTGAGGATTTAATTGAATCGCTATCCTATGAATTTTTTCAATTATTAAGTGCAAATAAATAAATATATAAATAAAAATAAAATATAAGATATATTCAAATATTTTTTAAAAAATAAATAGTTAAATTAATGTATAGTAATTTCATGTAACATTAATTTACAAAAGAAGCCAAAAGAACCAACATAAATATTATTATTTTTAACTAATAATATTAAATACCAAGGATTTAATTCAATGGTAGTCCGGCAAATTTTCTCAACTAAGTGGAGGTAAATCAATATATATAAATAATAATATATAAGTAATTTAAAAATAGTTTTCAAAACAATTGGTTAAATTTAAGGCAAAAGCATGCATTGGCATTTAAAGCTAATTATAATTAAGAAGTCAAAAGAACCAACATAAATATTTATTATTTATAAATAATAACATTTAATACTAAGAATTTAATTCAATGGTTGCCCTACAGCTTTCTTACTTACGTATGAGTAAATAAATGTATAAATAATAAAATAAATTAATTTTAAAATATTTTTTAAAACACTTATTGAATTAACTATAAAATCTAACAACACATCTTAAGTATTTTGAATATGACATTCCTAAAGGGACTTGCGGAATAGCCCTAAGATTCGGCGGTAGATAACAAAAAAAAAAAAATCTAATCATGCAAACCCTGATTACGTGATTAGGATTATACATACAAGATCTGTTTGGTTTGATCCAAAATATGCACATTCAAATTTTCCAATGGGTGTAATTGACACCACAAAATACAGGAGTACTGGAAGGTGATTGTCACTTGCCGAATGGGGATACACTAATGTGAGCCATCCCGATTTTTAGCAAAAATGTTTAAGTCAATGTTACGAGACTCTGATACCAATTGTTGGAATTTGTGTATTCCCAAGAGAGGGTGAATTGGGTATTTAAAATTTCTCTCTAGGTTTGACTAGCATTTGCAGTATTACACAACCTAGAGTCTGTCTATGTAATCTCAAATGTGCAGATAAGTATAATATGCGAAAATTTAAATCATGTGCATCATTCACACAACAACATACACGTGCAAGAATATAAATAGTAGAAATATAAGTAGACACACGATATGTTATCGAGGTTCGGCCAACTGTGCCTGTGACCCCGCCTCTAGCTCGCAAGCCTGAGAATTCCACTAATGCTCACTCAATGGGTGAAGCGGCATCAGTTACAATCAGGTCAATTAGCGGGGCTGTTGACCTGATAGGTCACACCCAGTTTTGATTATGACAAATACTCTTAGTACTGATGGTTGTACTAAGACTTGCATGCAAGTTCACTGTGCACGTGTGTTTGGACTAAAAGACATACTATGATGGCGTGCGGTGTTTGTGCTGATGAATGAAGAATTTTGTGTTGTATTTGTATTTATTATTCAGTTTCTTCATTCTGGAATGCAATTTTATTATGGATTGTACACTCATATGGCTTGTAATAATTTGCATAATGCATGATAGGTAGATATGCTCAAATCGACCTTAGTTGGACTTTAGGTACCTACACAGACCATAGAAAGACCTTAGGGAACACCCTTCGGTTGACCGACACCGAATTTTTTCAGTGTGCTCAAAAAGACCTAAAATGACCTTAAGACACTCACTCATACACTTATATGTGTTAGTCATTTGAATGGGGTGATTGTTGGCTGAAACAAGACTGAAATACACAAAATGTGCACACTCGGTCGACTGAACTTACCTATAAAAGAATTTCTGGTCGACCGAACCGATGCTGGGTCAACAAGTTGACCATAGCCCGGTCGACCGAACTCTTATAGTTCATTTGACCTCGGTCAACTGAACTCCCCAGGAATCAACGTTTTGACCACCTAGTTGATCGAGCCTAAAATACATACCAACTACCTGGTCGACCGACCAGTTTAGTTCATTCTAGCCCTAGTCGACCGAACCTCGCAAAATAGGAAAAATCGCCTCAAACATACTTGTCTGGTCAACCAAACCTGCAGTTCATTTATGGCTCGGTCGACCGAGCCTCAAGAACTTCGATCGATCGAACCTGCCCTAGTCGACCGGTGCTCTCGGGTTACCCCTTATTTTTTACCTTAGTTAACTTTTTTAAATGAGGTTAATTTAATTAAATAATATTAAAACTTTTCTAATTATTCCACCTGTATCCCTACGATTATATTTTTGGAGAAGTCTATAAATATCCCCTCATTTGGAATAATTAGCAAGAGATTAGAAAGATTATTAAGGCCAATATTCTCTCAAATCCAAAAATCATTTTATAGCCAATACTACTTCTAAACACTCATATAGTCCTCATTCTTGATCTCTTTAAGCATTGTGAGTATCTCTAAGGCTATTGCGCTCACTCTCTTTAACTAGAACTCTCATTTGTATTATTGCTTGATTTATTTTCTTTGAGAGTTTAGCATTAAAGTTCTTCCACTGATTTTATTTGATAAATCTAGTGTGGAAAGACTTTGAGGGTTGTGGTTCTTGCATTGTCATTGCAAGATACCTAAACCTAGATTTTGGTGTTAAAAATACTTTTCAAAAAGCTATTCTTTCAAACAACTTCATTGTACATTACATATTGAAATATTCTATTGAATTTGTTTGATTTAACTTGCTTAACATATTTGAAATCCTGATCTAATTTTGAGTTATTCACATAGTGTGTTTCAAATCTTGCTTGGATATACACTCTAAATTTGGACTAAAAATCTATACGTGATTGAGTGTTTAACATACATTAGAGCACTGAGCATATTTACATATCATTCATGCTTGCAATATTGATTGAGCTGTATTGGCTGCTTGTCTAGAAGTGAATTTCTGTGTACACATTTTATTCACATTAGTTGTATTCCAGGCGCGCGCCTGAAGAGGGAGACTAGCCCTATGGAATAGTTCCAGATTGGCTTAAACCCGGTTAGAAAAGTTAGGTGCGCCATCCTGTTAAGGCGTGTTGGTTGAGGTCAACCCCTTGAATTGACCTGGTTTGTATAGGTGCCGCTCCACCCATTTAAGTGAGCATTATAATGGTAATCCTTGTGCTGGTGTGGCCAAGGTGGGGACGTAGGCAATTTGGCCGAACCTCATAACATATTGCGTGTACTGTTTACTTTCCGCACTTTACATTTACTACACGTGTATGTTTGTTTGATGATTGCGTAGACTGTCCCTAGGTCGAATTACATAGTTGATAAAACTAATTAACCTAGGCGATAAATTTTAAATACCCAATTCACCCCCACTCATGGGGTTGCACCAAAGCTAACAGGGGCTGACCTCAACCTACAACCACACCTTACCAGGATGGTGCACCTAACTTTCCTAATAGGATCTAAGTCAATCCGGGACTATTCAATAGGGTTAGTCTCCCTCTTCAGGCCCACACTTGGAATACAACGAATATAAAATTTACATACACGAAAATGCTTCTTACACAAGCATATTTGTACCACTAAGCATAAACACTAATCAATGCACAACAAACATGTAAGAACTATAAGCTCGGTGCTCTACGTGTGTAATCAATACTCAGTCTAATGATTATTCTCAAGCAAGCACTAGAGTGTTTAAACAGACTATTCTTTGAAAAGCAAGTATACCAAATCTCAATGTCAAATTAGTGTTTCAAAGATGCTAGCAATAATATTTAGACAAACTCAAAAATATTTTCTTCAATGTAGCAAGCACAAGAGTTGTTTGAAAATGAGCTTATAAAATATTTTTGCACACAAAATATAAGCCTAAGGAATCTTACAATATCAATGCAAAGACCCTCAAGCTACTGAGTTTTCCCACACAAGATTTATTTGTTAAAATCAGTGGGAACAACTCTAGCCTATTTCTCAAGATAAAAATCAAATAATAGAAACTTCAAATGAGAGTTGTTGGCTTTTTAGAATGGAGGACAAGCAATCCAGAAACTCTCACAATACTTGGATAATCAAGGAATACGTGTATGAGAGTGAATGAGAGTAGTATGAGCCAAATAGGTTTTGGAAATTTTGAGAGAATTTTGGCTTAATGATTTTGCTAATCCATTACTAATTTTTGCAAATGAGAGAGTATATATAGACACCCCTGAATTTTTGACCGTTTGGGACCTGTTTGTCATTTTTGGAAATTTATAAATGAGGTTAATTAAAAAATAACAGCATTTTAATCTCGATAATTTTCGTCAACCTGAGAGCACCGGTCGACCATACTTAAGGTTCGATTGACCGAGTGTTTGGGTTCGGTCGACCGAAAGTATTTTGAACTAGAAAAATGGTCGACCGTACTTGAGGGGTTCAAAGGTGATTTTCCAAATTCGCGCGGTTCGGTCGAATGGATTATTTTGAACTAGGAGGTTCGGTCGACCAGGCGGTTGGGGCTTCTCCCGAGGATGTTTGATCGACCAGAGCATTGAAGTTCATTTTTTGGTCGGTATTGTTGACTCCAAGGAGGTTCGATCGACCAAGGCGTTGGAGTACATTCCTGGTTGGTTGACTAAAGGGTCAAATTGTTGACCTGGTGGGGTTCGATCGACTGAAGATCTCAGTGTAACTGAGTTCGGTTGATCGAATATGCCAATTTGGGCATTTTTGGTCCTTTTCTCTTTAAAATGTTGTCCCTAGTCATATGATTATTAACTTAGTTTTAATAGGGAACACTTTTATGCATTGCATGTGGGACCTAAGGTCAGTTTAGGTCTTTTTGAGGTCTACCGAAAAAATTTGGCGTCGGTCGACCCCTAAGGTCTTTCTATAGTCTTGAGCTTATAGTCCTACATGCATGATATGTAGATTATTACAAATCTTTTTTTAATTAAGATTATAGACCCAAACAGAAATTACAACAAATAAATATGTTGGGGTCTTCATTTTCTTCAAGTTACAGCATGCTATCAATGTGATCCAATTTAGTATGATCTTACACACAAACTTGAATGTCATCAAATACCAGAGTATTTGTCATTATCAAAATAGGGAATGACCCATAGGGTCAACAATATGCATGCATACCTACACTAACTCATGTAGATACCCTAGCATGCATACATTCATGCATGAACACACACATATGTATATAAATTGCATAAATATAGATGCATTCTCACACAAGCATGCAAACACATACACGCACACATGTATGCATTTATACATTCACCCATGCACGAACACCTACATTTACCCATGCCTACATTATCCCATGCATTTATACATGCAAACCTACATTATCCCCTACATGCCTACATATCCTTGCAAAGCTACCTTATCCCATGCATACATGCATACATGCATGAAAACCTACATTATATGTAAATGCATATATACATTTACCCATGCATGTTATATTATCCCATGCATACACATCCATGCACAACTACCTTATCCTGTGCATACATGCATTAAAACCAACATTATCCTATGCATGCATACATACATTTACCCCTCCATGCCTATATTATCCTTTACATGTATACACATCCATGCAAAGCTATCTTATCCCATGTATATGCATTAATCCATATATTCATCAATTCTTTCATCCTTGCACACATGTCTATGCATACTCATGCTTATGCATTAATCCATGCATTCATGCATTTATGCTTCCACATATGCATGCATTCATGCAAACTCACTCATCAAGCATTCCACATATACACAAGCATGCATCACCTATGCATATACATCCATGCAGTAATGCAAGCATGAACACACGCATACACCCTCACAGTTACACACACTTACACACACATTGACATGTAGAGGAGAGAGAGGGAGCCACACACACACACACACACACACACATAGAGAGAGAGAGAGAGAGAGAGAGAGAGGTACTTCTAGGCTTGAGCTAAGAGGAGAGAAGGAAAGAGGGATAATGAGAGAGAAAAAGGGTGCAAAGAAAGAGGAGGGTGTAGAGAGAGAAAGAGGGAGGTGACTAAGATAGAGACAAGGGGGGAGAGAGAGAGTCTAGCCCCTGAGAGCCCCCCACATGCCTTCTGTAGCCCAGGGGTTTTATAGCCCTAAAATAACAAATAAATAAATAAAAAGATGGGAGGAGTTGGGCAAAATCTTGGGATATGCTCAGATTAGGTGGGACTTTTAGGTTTTGAGGGGCTCCAAGTGGACAGGAAGGTGAGGGAGAAGATTTGGAGGTGTCTAGTGGTGTCAAGAAGTTAGAGGAGGAGGAGGAGATGGGGAGGGGGAGAAGGCCGGTAATAGTGGTGGTCTCCTATGTCTAAGACCCGTCAAATTTTCAGGGAAGAAGACCAAGGGAACCCAAAAATGCGTCATTTTTCCCCTTGTTATATTTACTTTTTAAATTTAGAAAATCCTAAAATAGCATCGTTGCACTTAAGTGGTAGGCATGTGCATGCATGCACTAGTGTGTAGTTTCCATGCGCAAGCGCATGCACCTACGTGTCGACCTTTTTAATTAATTTATTTTTTAATTTTAAAAATGAATCAAAATGACACTGTTTTGGGGCAAACGCATGCGTGATTATTATGTTTGTGTGTGGTCCTCCATGCGTTAGCCTAATTTTTTTTAATTTTTGATTATTATTTTAATATCGAATTTTCAAATATTTCAATATTTATTTATTAATTAATAATATAATATTATACTTTTAAAAAAATATTTCATTAAAATAAAGAAATTGATAAGTGGAGCCCACCAAAATAGTCGGAAATTTTAGAATTATCCAAAAATGCCAAAAAATTACAAAAAACCAAGGGTTTTGCCCGCTTTTCGTGCATAACATAATCATTGTCAGATCTCTCCCTATCATTTTGAACTATCTAAGATCACCTAGTGTAGTCAAAATTGATCAAAAGAGAGATGGAAAGCTTGAAATGACAAGGGCTTCATCTCGATTTTGTGCATGAGGTTAATTAAAATCACTGTTAGACTCCTTTTTAACATTTTGGATTGCCCCAAATCAACCAGTTCTATCAAAATTGACAAAAAAAAAAAAAAACTCAAAATGACTAGGGGATTTTGCCTTGATTTCATGCACAAAGTGAAAATTATTGTCAAACCTCTTCTTCCAATTTTGAACTGCCTGAGACCACCTAACATAGTCTAAATTGGTAGGAAAAAAAGCAAAAAACCTAGAATGACAAGGTTTTGCCTTGATTTTGTGCACAAGATCAAAATCATTGTTTGGCCTATTTTTACCATTTTGGATTGTATAGGATCTCTTGGTGTAACCAGAATTGTTGGAAAGAGCAAAAAACCTAAAATGATAGAGTTTTATCTTGATTTTTGTGCACAAGGTCAAAATCACTATTATACCTCTTCTTACCATTTTAGATTGTCTTGATCATTCGACTCTGTCAAAATTTGTAGAAAGAGAGCAAAAAAGCCTAGACTGACAGAGTTTTATCTCAATTTTTGTGCAACACCTTACCATTTTAAACTATCCCAAATCACTTGGTATAGTGAAATGATTAACAAAGGCCAAAGAGAAATAATTAGAACTTATTAGTCTCCATTTCGATCATTCGGTGAAATGACCGTCTATATGGGAGATAAGGTCCCATTGTCTAACACCTTTCTTGCCTTTAGAGAAACTTTCAACATAGCCATTTATCAATAATGAAAACTGACTAGTGATACACTCTTTAATCCCATTAGAAAAATTAGTAAAGACTCCAATACATTTCAATAATTGAATTACAAATCCCCAACCAATTAAATATTCAAAATTATTTATCAAAAATATTTCTTTGTTTAAAAATCATAAAATACAAAACATCGACATGAGATACTATTATACACCATGTAAAGATAGAGACATGAAAAATCTTGAAGAATATAATATATGGTAAGGCACAAATTCTCTAATAAAAATTATGAGAAATATTAAATTTTGATATTTATATAAAATTATAGATAAAAAATTAGTACGTAGATTTTTTTTATTTTATGAAAATCTCAATATATGATTTCTTTCCATGAAAATATTAATAAATTCATTGCAATTTTTGAATTGTGATTTCCACCTAAAATCTTAACTATTATTATTTTTTGTTTGCTTAACGATCAATTAATGTGTTTTTTTTTAATTTTAAAAATTAAAATTTATTATTTTGAGGGTGTACTTTTAGGCTTACAATTTTATTTTAAATTTAAAAATTATATTATTATTTATTTATATGATATTAGACACTTTACAATACTTTTAAAAAAATCAGACAAATTTTACCTATTTTATTTATTACATATCATTTAACATTTATAATACCATCGCATTTATTTTTATTTTTGAGTGAAATTGATTTTTTAGGTTCTAATCTTGAACTATCCAAAATAGAATTTTTAAATATAGATTTGTCTAATGTTATTGAATTTAATTTTTAAAAATTACTTGTCTTGATTTTAAAAGATAATAATATTTTGATTTACAAAATTATTTATACTCTTTGTACTTTTATATATAATATATGTATACACTATTTTTTTTTGTTAAATAGATTTTCTTTTTAAGGTTCAAAATTTAACATATCCCAAATAGATTTTATACATGTAATTTTCTTTAATTGTGATTGAATTTATTTCTCTTATGGATAAAATATAGGGATATTTTTGTACAAAATGATTTACTTTATTCCTATTTTTATTAATTTATTATCAATATAATTATAATGTAGATATATGTGTAGATATCAATATATAATGTTAGTTTATTTTATTTTTTAACTAAATGAAATTTTTTCTTCAAATTCAAGTATTAGCTTTTAGACATTCTACATATAGTTTTATTTAATTTTGATTGAAGTTACTTTCTATTTATGTATATATATGTATATTTATTATAAAATTTTACTTTTTTTTTAAGGATATTTGAACTTACTTTCAAAAAGTAAGAATATTTTTGTTAATAAAATGATTTACATTTACCACACTTCTATACATAGTATAAAAATTATTTTTATTTTTAGAATGGTTAATATTATAGAAATTTGTTTTTAAAAAATAAGGATACTATTGTCGACAAATTGATTTATAATTATATGTTTTAGGAGTTTTTAATAATTTTATTTTAAACATAAATATATTTTTGTCAATAAAATGATTTATACTATTCATATTTTTATATTGTATGAATTGTAGAAATTTACTTATTTTAGAAATGTTGGTTTATAAATCTTTATTTTAAAAAATAAGGATACTTTTGTGCATAAATTGATTTACAATTAAAATTTTTAAAAGACTTTCTTTTGAAAGATAAGAATACTTCTGTTCATAAAATGATTTACATTATTCGTACTTATATATATATATATATATTATAATGTATATAGTATAAAATTATTTCATAATATTTATATTTAAAGAAAATATTTTAACTACTTTTTTTTATGTTTATTTATTTATTATTTTTGCTATAATAAAAAAATTATTTTGATTTTTAAAAAATGTATCTTACTCTTAACAAGTAGTTTTACCCTTGATGGTTTAATGTTAAAGCTAAAAAAATACGTTTATTCAGGAGTTCGTTGTCAAATACTATAGTATTTAGATTCAAAAACTAGTTCAATTATATTTAAAACTCAATTTAAAATTTAACATTAAGCATTAAATGTTAATTTCATCAAACATAAAAATTCAAAACTAGCAATATAAATAAAACACTTTTGTACATAAAATGATTTGCAGTATTCCTACTTATACTTATACTTATATATATATATATATATATATATTGTAGAGTATAGAGTATAAAATTATTATATAACATTTATATTTAAAGAAAATACTTAACTACTTTTTTTTATGATTATTTATTTATTATTTTTTCTATAACAAAAAAATATTTTGATTTCTAAAAATGTGTGTTATTCTTAACAAATAGTTTTGACCTTGATAGTTTAATGTTAAGAGTAAAAAATATATGTTTATTAAGATGTTAGTTGTATTATAATAGTGTTTAGATTCAAAAACTATCTCAATTATATTTAAAATTCAATTTACAAATTCAACATTAAACACTTAATGTCAAATTTCCTCAAGCATCCTTAAATTATGATCTTTAAATTATTTTAAAGGTGGTTGAAAGCGAACAACACAAATAAGTGCAAACATAAATAAAATAATTATACTGTAATTTTTAATTTTTTAAAAATAATGAAAATAGAACATACAGATTTAAAACTAACAATATAACCGTTTATGTCTTTTCATTTAAAGTAGAGGAATGAAAAAAGGGGGAAAAAAAAGAACTTGAAAATATACCTCCGCCTAGGCCTGATAAAATGGATAAGAATCCGTTAATCCGACTCGTTTTAATCGACATATAATCAACTGCTTGCTAAATGAGTCGAACATGATTTTCCATTTTCATATTTGCCTCCTTAGCGGGTTGGGTCGGATTTATCCGGTAGATATCTCCCAACCCGCTTAAAAGCCTATTACTATTTAACCCATAAAAGCCCAACAGCCCACAGCCCAAGTACCTAGAGCCTAGTGCGGCAGTACCCAAACGGCCCACACGCCACACAGACAGCCCACACGGCTACAGTCCGTCAGTCCCACTCCCAGGCTAGCCCAATCCCAATTCCCAATTCCCAAATTTCAAATCTCAGTTTAGGCTATTAGGTTTCATTGTTTCAAACTTTTAACTGCCACTCAGGCCTCAGCCACGATTTCAGCTGCGCGCCACCTCCCAGGATCCAGACTGAGACTCCCACTCCCAGCATCCCACGAGCCACGACGACGAAGATTCCCACTGCCGTCGCCGACTGCCACCCACGAGCCACGATTCCCTTGCCCAGTTGAGTACCTAGTTCGTTTGAGTTTTGTTGTATTTAAAATATTTAAAATTTTGTGCTGGTCTTTGTTCTTGTTGCTGCGCCCTGCAGCATCCTTTGTAATTTTGAAATTATAATGATTGTTGGTTCTTATTCTGGTTGCTGATTGATGCATTTGATTGTGTTGATTCTTTTCCTTCCCTCTTGTTTTCCTTTTGGCTGTTTGGGTTGTTTCTTTGGCATATTTGGATGCTACTGTGGACTGGTATATGTTGTCAATTCATGGCATATACATGCTCTTTGCAATGCTTAGTCATTGGCATGCTATGCTTAGTTGTTGTTAAAGAAGGCTATGTGTTTAGTTGGAGTTCGTGAATATTTTCTGTGCTTTACTGTTTGGAGAGTTGCTGTTTGGTTGTCATAAATATTGGTTGTTTACTGTCAGTTTCTGGTTGGTTACTGTAACGTTCTTTTGAGGTACTGAGTGTAGTGTTTCGCTAATTTTTTTTAATTTTCTGCTGCTGTTAAGTGTGTGTTCGTGTGTGACAATAAGTTTAGCAAGTGAGTCTGGGTTAACTAGCTCTAAAAGTGTTGTGATGACCTCTGTAGAGTGTAATCTGTTTCATAAGAATTATATTAAATTAAATAAAGGGAATTTTATAATCGCAAGTTGTCATATACAACTTAAATTATTATGACACAAAATAAATTATTAATAAAATTATATTTGAGAATGGCGGATTATCCACCACGAATTATCCGACTCGAAACCTCCTAATCCGGCCACTTAAACGAGTTGAATATGGATTATGATTTCTTCACCCAATAATCTGCCTTATCTGTCATGGATTATCCGACCTGATTCGCTTTGCTAGGTCTACCTCCGCCATCATACCCCACCCCACCCAAAAAAAAAACAACAAAAGCCCCCAACCTCCATCTGCTCATCACTTCCCTTGCACCGCCCCAGCTGCTAAGCCTGCCACTGCTGCTGCGGCCTCTCGGGTGCTGCTTACTTCAGTAATTCCTCTCTCTCTCTCTCTCTCTCTCTCTCGTATGCCTGGGTAGCCATGGCTGCCGTGGGGCGATACTGCCACTGCAGGCGTCCATGGTGCCGCCT
Organism: Malania oleifera; assembly: GCF_029873635.1. NCBI lineage: Eukaryota > Viridiplantae > Streptophyta > Magnoliopsida > Santalales > Ximeniaceae > Malania > Malania oleifera. The sequence continues at coordinate 64,894,546 of NC_080427.1, read as the reverse complement.
CTCCTCATCTGCTTTACCTCAAGTCTGCAAATATGTGTATGCACACACATATGTATATATAAACATATATAGATAATATATACGCATATATTGTGTGTATATATACACACACACAAACATACATATATCTATTTTTCCTTATCCTATTTTCAAATTCCTGGGAACCAAACAAACGCACTTCAGGCTGTCGTCTCCTCCCTATCCTTTCTTTTTCACTTCACAGCGCACACAGCCAACACTGATTTTTTTTTTTTTTTGGATACCAAAAGAAGAAATCTCATTGATAAATGGAGACTTTACAAAAAAGAGAAAAAGGCTTCACCTGTCAAAATTATGGATAAATCCAGAAAATGATAAACTAACAAGACAAAAAAAACTGGAAAAAAAATAATATTCAGAGGAGAAGATTGCTTCATTCTCTCTGAACCTCTGAAAAACTAACTCACTTAAAGCAATGGAAACCAACACACCATAAAGATGCCAGATAATGAACCTTCTCCCACACCAGCTGCCAATTCAATTTTTTCTCTGAAAATACCCATGCATTATGCTCCAATCTATCAAAAGAAATGGACAAAAATTCCTCCACCAGGTGACATTGTGTCGGTTTCTTGGGTTTTTGAAAAGCACTGCATTTCCAAAGTGCAACCCTCTCCTTCCTCCTACTGAACCCCTCAAAAGAAATAGACAAAAATTCCTCCACTGTCTCACCCAACACTGATTTTTGAAAAAAATTCGGCACTTGAAGGAGAAACACTCACACACTACCACAACAATTTTCTAAAGCATTCAATCATATTTGTTTCTTTTTTTTAAAATGCTGATTTTCTGAAAGCATAGCATGAATATTGGGTTTTCAAAACACACACATTCACTAATTCTCTTAAATGCTCACGCTTCTTGGAAACACACAACAATAGTTTTTGAGGCACCAGGACTAATTTCATAAGGCCTTCAATAGTCATTCACATAGCACTCTGATCTTTAAACACATTTCTTTAAGCAGATAACACCCAGTGTGACGATTTTATGAACAAACACAGCGGACATTCTGATTTTTGCATATTTTGAATCTTATACAAACTCAACAAATTCCATATTTTCAGTGTATAGAAAAGGAAACAAATGTATGCATGAGACTAATCATTGAAGATGCACAATGCAAAGTATAAGAGCATTCATAAAATAGTGCATAATATGACCCTCTAGCATGCATTAACCACAATAAATAAACACTCACACATATGGTAGTAGATATTTACCTACACTTATCCCTTCAAAAGAACAGAGTTTTTGCGACGAAGAAGAGTATACGGAGATTTTGAGAGCATGGAGAATAGGAGAGACTAAAGAGCATATGTGTGTGTCTCGGGAATTGTGTGAGAAGCCTCCTTTGCCCTAATCCAAAGATTATAGGGCACAAAAAGGGCTTTTGTCTTGGGCCATGCCCATTGGTTGGGCAATGGGGAGAGATAAATGTCTCTTAGAGAACAAGGTAAGAAAGAAAAAGAAAAAATGTGCATTTTAGATCAATAGGGAGGAAGCAAGACAAAATTGTATTGAACCATAGGATTGTAAGAGGCACATGGCGAGAATGAGGGGAGTTTAAGGTTAAGGTTATGGGGAAAATATGATTAAGGGCGTGGAAATGGATTAGTGTGGGTGGACATGTCATTGGGGAATGTGCATGTTTTTTGTAGTTTCATATGGCAATTTGTGAGGTTTCTAGACAATGCGGTGGGATTAGACGTTAACATAGTTACTAGAAAATGCTAACATTCTAGTGAACCACGAATTGGCACAAACGTTCTAAAACGTGGTACATTTTTGTTCTGAAACGTTAAATCTAATGATCCAAAGTTTTAATTTATATTTCACATAACTTTTTATTAGTTAAAAATGAGGAATCATCGCATTTTAATTCTATTTCTATAATTATTAATCTATTCCATAGGAAAAAATCTTCTTTAGATTTAAGAACACCTCAATGTCTTCTCCAAAATATACAAGTGCCGTTACACTTTTTTTTTTTACCAATATATCTATTTAAATATGCCCCTAAGATTCCACATTTTAGAGTATATGCCGTATTGTGACCCCGTTCTGGTTCCATGAACTGGAACCTTCAACGTTCTAGGAAACATTGGGAATTAGGTGATGGGAAGGGGTTGGGTATGGAATTAAAAGTCAACATAGGAGATTAAGGTTCAATTGGGCCCTAATCCTAAAATTGAGATCCAATTGCACCTTATTTTTGAAGAATTAAGGCTGAATTGGGCTTCAATTAGAGGTTTGACATGCAATTGGCCCAATTATTTAGGCCTCAATTCAAGAATTAAGACATAATTGAGCTTCAAGCAAAAAGTTGGAATGCATTTGGGCTCCAATTTGGATTTTGAAGCTCAATTGGGCCTCAATTTGAGAGTTTAAATACAATTGGGTTCCAATTTGAGATCTTGAAGCTCAGTTAGGCCTTAATCAAGGAGTTGGAAGGTTCAAAGGGTGCAGTTGGGTTGGATTTGCAGATTAAGGCCTAATTGGGCCTCATTTTGGAGGTTGATGAGTTATGAAGGTGTCTTGTAGGGGCTTAAAGGGAGATGCAGTTCAATTTTGTAGGATTGGATTAAATTGGGCTCGATCTTGTGAATTGAGGCCCAAATTAGGACATAGAGGCCTAATTAGGCCTTCATTTGGAGATTTGGCCTCAAATGGGCCTCAAATGTGGGATTCAGTTGATTTTTGGAAATGGAAACCAAGCTGAGTCTCTATTGGGAGTGAGGTGAGTGTTTGGGCTAGGTTCATGGGATAGAGGCCCAATTGGGTCTCCTTGGGGTTTAGGCGAGATTTAGTTTTGGAAGTTGATGGGTTACATTTGACGAAGTGGATGTTCAATGGGCTCAGTGTAAAGGCTTCAAGGGAGCTGAGGTTCAATCTTGGAGGGTTGGGCTTCAATCAGGCTTGGTCTTGTGAATTAATGCCCAAATTAGGACATAGAGGTCCAATTAGGCCTCCATTTGGAGATTTGGGCTCAAGTAGGCCTCAAATGCAGGATTGGGCTGGTTTTTTGGAAATGAAAGTTGCATTGGGTCTCCATTTGGAGTAAGTGTTTGGGTTAGGCTCATTGGATAAAGGTCCAATTGGGCCTCCATTGGGGTTTAGGTGGAATTTGGGCCTCTGTGTATGTTTCAAGAGGTTTTGATGACTTGTGAAATTGACTTTGTGTTTATGTGCTTGCATAGGAGTTTTGGGGGGGGGGGGGGGTGTAATCAGTTTGAATCGTTTGGTTTTGATCAAAATCGATAATCGAATCAAATTTATCGGTTTTAAAATTCTCAAACCAAAATCAATGGTTTAGTTTAACTGAAAACTGACTCCCTCCTGTTCAGTTTTTCTTTTTTTTCTCAGTTTTTATTAACTACTATACAAATTTTAAAAATTCTTGGCCAAATTGAAACAAGGCCAGCTTAATAAAGAAATGGTTATGCTAATGGACAGTGGGCTTTAGAACTTGAAATGGCCCACCTTAATTTTAGATTAGCCCAACCTGCTTTTGTTGGAAGCTGTGAGAGCATAACCAGGGTGTTGTATGGGATGAATTTCTGAAGGAGGGAAAGGCCTTGCCTTTTTCCTCCCGGTCAATGTGGGACAATTTGTTCCCAACACCTAGGGCAGCATAAATCAACAGGCTTTCAGAGTTCAGGCCCTTTACTCCTCTGTTGTCCTGCATCGAAAAGAAGGAATTTGGGGGGATTTCTGTTTTTCTATTAGAATCATCCCTTCTGTATTCTTATCCTTACAAGTGCTGTAAATCCAAAATAACAATCAAAGCTTGAATTTAGAAAATCAATAATGTAAAATACTAGAAAATGTATATATCATAAAAAACAAGTATTTTCCTATTAGGTTGTTTTTCCTTATGGTTCTAAATCCAAAACCAATAATCAGTTTTTTATAAAATTAAGAACTGAAACTGAGACTCGAAATCGGAACACAGGACCGAAATATCAAATGATTTGCGTTTGGTCTGGTTTTTGATTTTTTCAATAAATCTTGTACACCCTAATATGGTTTGATGAAGATTTTGTTATTTGTATTTAAGTTTGTTCTTCTTCTTTTTGTTTTTATGACCTTGATTGCCAATTTTTGTTTTGGTTTGGGCATAGAGAAGTGATGTTTTTAAAAAAAAAGGCAGTTCGGTTCACAAGCTCTTGTGTATGCAGGGTTTGGGGAAGGGGTGGACCATGATGGGTCTATAGTATGCAGCCTTATCTTGCAATTTTTGCAGGAGGTTGTTTCCACATGTAAAAAAGAGAAAAACACTGTAAAATTTTTATTTTAAATTTTTTTTGGTGAGATGGGAGGAAAGAGGGATTGAGTGCAAGGCTATGGAAGAGAGAATAATCAAACTTGAGAGCAAGTGCCCTTTTTTTTTTTTTTTGTGCTTTTTGACGACTTGAGAGAAAGGACCCATATAAGGTTGTCCCGTTGACCGATACAAAAGATTTTAGATGGCTCATTCTGCAATTCATAAGGGAAAACTCTAACTTGAACCCTCTAAGATAAGTATTTCCTAAACCAAGAGACTTCACAACCTTTTAAACTCAATATTTGAGGTTCTTGAGAACTCTAAAAATCAAACCATGTCTTGAAAACACCTAGTTTTTCTATATGATGCCTAGACAAAAAAGGGTGTCTACTGTCTACACATATGATTCATTTTCTAGGTGTACTCCCTCTCTTTCTCTCTCTCTCTCTGCGCACATCCTGTGAACAGAGCAAACACAACCCCCTCCCCTTGCACTGCTTGTCTTCCCCTTGATGAACTTCTAGCCTTTTAAATGACCAAGTTGCCAGTTACATAATCTTAACTGGCCTATGACCAACCATACCCTTCTTGTGTCTCTGGAGGTATGCTACCTATGTTTGCACAAAGTAGAGAAGTTTGCTCTGTTCCTTTGTGCATCTCTGTATGGTAAGTTTACTAATAAATTATATCATGAAATTCCAACAGAAGATGTTTCTTATACAATCAATCAATGTAGACAAGCCAAATCTTGAAAAGGAAGGGAAGCAATTGTTTTGAAGGCCCTGTTCCTTCGGCTGAGAAGCCTGAAGCTTCAAGTGTGTAATAAGATGGGGAGAGAGGGGCTCTTTATCTTTTAATCATGAACAATTATGACTCCCTGCCAAAAGAAGATGCTTAATCTGGTACTTTTATCATATACACATTGAAATTGCTTTTGATGTAATGACATATATTGATAGTGGGTTATGAAAAGTGCCATATTTACAACCATTACAATTTTGGAAATCATGATTATAACTTCATAATTGTACTTGATGAAAATTTCATGATAATGCACTATATGTTCGTTGAAATTTCTCAACCAAAATTTCTCACTCGCCTTTGGTTTCAGCGAATAGTTTCTTTCAGTATTTACTCTGGTGGATCTACAGTGAGACTGGGTTACTTCTAGTTTTGTTCTGTTTTTTCCGTTGTGCAGGGAGGATATCCCTGGTTTCCTTCTATTATTTTTTTCTTATTGTGATCTTTTCCTCTATTTAAAAAATTTCATTGTTGACCAAAAAAAAAAAAAATTATAGTAGGACAAGTTTTGCTTCTTTTTTTATAGCTAGTACTAGAAAGCCATGTTAAACCTTTTGATTTATGTTTTTGTTTATGTCTTATGTGTTCATTCATTGTTTCGTTGTTTTATTGATTGTTTTAATCTTGAAGTTTTTGGTGTGATATTTTTCAAATGTGTTGTCAATAGACTGTGTATCGATAAAACAAATACTATTAACACTACAAGTAACAATAAATACGGAAACCATAAGTATATTTGCTACCCAATATTCTTTTAGAAAAAAAAAAAGTAAACCAATGTCTCTAACCTAGGATTACCCTCTGACAAGCCATGAAAGCAATAAGGACCATGCAATCAACATGAAAATACAGAAGTGTACCGCACTTACCCCAAAAAAGGGAAAATGAAAGAAAATGAGCAATTTCCATGGAACATAGCACCTGTAATGTTGCAGGATAATGATATAGATGAATTTGTCTCAGTAATTTATGTATTTCTATAATGTTTTAGCTTTTAGTATTCATATGGCTAGTAGGCTAGTAGCTCTTGGCCACTTGGTATGTGGTATGGTGTCTCCGTCTGTCATTTGGTAATGCATCTTATTCTAATTAATTCATCCTGTTGTGATAGCTTCTAAACTTTATGTTTTAACACAGGTTTTAGATCTTTATTCAAGCATATTAAATTTTCAACAATCTTTCGCTAAGCTGAATTTCTTAATTCTTTTTTGTTTGTCTCAAGATCAATCAATAACTAATTTATGTTGTACACTGGTTTTGACTTGAATCTGTGGCTACGAAGTATTGTACCATAAAATAACTAAATTTGTCTCCACCTGAAAGTAATTTTCATCTTTACCTTTTACAAACTGAAAATTGAATAATATTTTCAATTTGGACCCTCCATCAATGCTAGTTGATAATGCGAATTTGATGACCTTGTTTTCCTTGTAACTTAATCTTCTATTCAATCTCAAGGAATCTTTGTGGGCTTGTGCCTATGGTTTTTCTTTCCCATTTTGGCAACTCCTATTACATTTTAAAGATAAAATAAAATGGCTCAAAATGGTGAATCCTTGACATCATGGTGTAGTAAATTGAACATTATGCATGCAAAATTGATTTTGTTGGAGTGAGAAATTGGTCACATCAATGATTTTTCATTGGTCAAAAGCAAAACCCTTCTCTCTCTCTCTCTCTCTCTCTCTCTCTATACTTCTTAGTAATGGATACACATTCTCAAAGTTTCAATGTGTCTCCTGGAAAGTAGTAGTTTGAACAACTGCAACGGTAGCATGAGCCAGTGGAGAGCAGAGGAGGCCATTGCTGGCAATGCAGAAGCACTTGAGGCTCTTAGAGAACTGACCACATTTCCACACTTATATTCTCGTGAAGCTCGAAAGCTCGGTCTCAAGGTAAGACCCTGTTTGATGTTTTGTTTTGTTTATTGATTTTTTTTTTCTAATTTCTTTTGATCTGTCATCCTTTTGATTATCACAGTAGTTTTGGCTATGATTTATGCTATAACATTTTTTATTGTTTCAGTGGCCTCGAAGCTTGTTGCTATATGGTCCACCAGGCACTGGGAAGGTTTGTATATGCTACATATAGAAATTTTTTTTTTTTGTTTGAATTTTATACTTTGTGTTGATATTATTCAACTGTGGCTAAATTGTTTCTTTCTACCTATTCAATTCTTTGGATTATACAAGTTTTTTAATATTTTATTTGACATGGATAAGTTTGTGAACCTGAATTCTCAGTGTGCATGAAGAGAAAAATTCTCTCGAACTAGTCTTGCTATAGTTCTAAACAAAGCCTTTTGTGTGTATTAATCGACTTTTCCTCCTTTTTCTTGCAATGCTAGACAAGCTTGGTACGTGCTGTTGTTCGAGAATGTGGTGCACATTTAACTGTTTATGGGTATCATATTTATTCCTACAAATTTTTGTTGCATTGATATGTTGTAAGCTCTTCTTGGATGGATTATCTTCTTTTGGTTATATTTTATTAATTCAGTAGTCCTATTGTATCATGTTTTAATTCTTTCCTATTTTTGGTGCCTGGGAATGTACTGCAGTTCTCATTTGGTTCATAAAGCACATGCTGGAGAAAGTGAGAGACTTCTGCGGGAGGCTTTTTCTGAAGCGTTGTCCCATGCAAAGTTGGGCAAGCCATCTGTTATCTTTATAGATGAAATAGATGCACTTTGTCCTCATCGTGCTCCAGGGTATGCAACAATTGATATTATCTGAGATAAATTTGTTTAAATTTATGTCACAACTTAATTTATTGATTCATAATTTTTGTTGCTATTAGAGTGCAGTTAATAATGCAGACAATTATGTTCTATGTATAGAAACTTAGATATTATATCTTTTTGGTTACAAACTAAAATGTGTGAATAGATTCATGATATATAGCTAAATAGTAAAAATGGTTCCATTGATATGCATTTATTGTCGTGTGAATGTAGGAAGATTTGAACCGTGTGCTTGATGAGCTCCCTCCTTGAACATGTCCATGCCTTGTGCTTGCCAGTTGGTAGTTGTACCAATGCTATGATAGCCATTAAGGTGCCATTTGTTTGCACTAGTCTATGAAGTTATGTTCATTCTTAATGGGTTCAATAATAAGTGGACTGGTGGTGCCTCTTAGGTCCTGTTTGGTAAAGCTAAAAAGTACTGTCAAGAAATTGCTTTGGGGAAGTTGTGTTGTGGGAAGAAAGAAGAAGGTTTGAGATTTATTTTATTTTAATTAACAATTTTATTTATTCGGAAATATTAGGTTTTGTTTTATAATGCTTTAAAATAAAGACGAAGATTACTCCTTGTCTTCCTTGAATTGTTTCTTGTAAACCCTAATTTCAATTCCTGATTTGACTTCCGGTTTGCCTTCAAACTGCACCATTGTTTGAGTCCTCTCAGTGTAAAATCTGTTCATTGGAAAATTGGATGAGTCATGAGTACGGGAGATCTTCTCAACATTCAACCTACAAAACTCAACTTACCCTATCGCGATTAAATCTGGAAGAATCTGGTGAAGAAATTATGAAGTATGCTGGTATTGCTGATAAAGACTTAATATATGCTCCTAAAGAAGATTTTAAAGAGTTCTCTTTGTTTACAATAACAACAAAAAGCCTTAAGTCCCACTAAATGGGGTCAGCTATATGAATCCTTCTTTGCCAATTTATACAATCAAGGACATTCTCCTCGTCTAATTTAGAGCTATGAAATCCTTTCTCACTAACTCATTCCGAGTTATTTTAAGTCTATCTCTACCCCTTCTACTACCAATAATAGTAACTAACTCATTCCTCCTAATTGGTGCATTACTTGGCCTGCTTTCAAATGACCAAACCATCTAAGCTGCCCCTCTCTTATCTTCTACTGATGTTATGCCTAACTTATTCTGAATATGTTCATTCCTTTATTTATCCGTTAATGTTATACCACTCATCCACCTTTGATTCGCTTTCAACAACTTTTACTTTTTGGATATGTTGTTTCTTAGTTGCTCAACATTCTGATCCATATAAAATAGGTGGTCTTATGGCCGTCCCATAGAACTTTTCTTTAAATTTTAAGTGTACTCTATGATCACACAGCATGTTTGAAGCAGTCCTCCATTTGATCCAACCTGCTTTAACTCTCTGTATAACATCCTAAAAAAATTGTTTGATTGGAACACAGCTCTTGATTCAAATTTGCAATATTTCAAACCAAATTGTATGAATTGTGGGGTTGTCGTTGATCCTCGGAGGATAATTTCAAATTGGGTTTGGACAAATGGAAAGATATTTTAGTTGGAAATTTCCTTGTTAAATCTTCTCCTTGTTTCTAATTTTGATCAATTATTGACAAAATTTGGAAGAAGACTGCAGATGTGGACATTTTCTCTTTGGCTGTTGGAGGATATATCTTCAAATTTGAAGAGCAGGATGGTAAATCATGGGTGCTAGAAAATGAATTGTGTTTCATAGGTCATAAACCTTTATTCATTAACCCTGCAGAAGAAGGTGAGAAATTTCAGCTTAGTAAGATCCCAATTTGGGTGAAATTTTTTGTTATTTCTTCTGTTGACTGGACATCTTTGGGGCTGAGCTATATTGCAAGTGCAGTCAGTGTTCCTCTTTTCTTTGATTCTCAAACAAAACAAATGGAGAATCTATCTTATGCCAGAATTTGAGTAGAGATAGAGTTTAATGATTTCTTGCTAGATTTTGCAGTGATTAGATCTCCTTCTGGAGATCTTATTAAAATAGACATTGAATATGCCTGGTAACTGGAAAAATGTCATAGCTGCTTAAGCTTTGGCCACTCCTCCAAGAACTGTAAGACAAAGAATATTTGGGTCAAGAAGGGCAGTGTTAAGGGATTGTTTGGAACCACTTATTCAGAAGTGCTTTTTAAAAAAAATTGCTGAATTTAATAAGTGCTGATAATAAGTACTGAACTGGAAAAGTGTTAAAAGTTATAAGTGTTGTTTGATTATTTAAAATAAGTAGTATTTGGATACTTACTTTTATTATCGGGTACTATATGACTACTTTTAAGCATATTTTAAATTAAAAATAGTAATATTTTTTAATTAACAGTTTCATTGATAATTACTTAATTATTTATAATTAAAATTTAAATATTTTCTATAAAAAATAATATAAGATTATTATTTTTAATTAATAATAATCTTATTATTAATGTATATTTATAACATATTACTACTATATTAAAATATGATAAAAATGATATCATTTATTAAATTGGAAAATTTAATATATTTAATGTTAATTTAAATTAATATATAGTTCTTGTTTAGTCCAAAATTGAATTATAATAACTAGTATGTCTTAGCTAAAATAATATAATATTATTTATTAATTAACAATAATCTTGTTATTAGTATATATTATAACTTATAATTATCACATTAATTTATGTTAAAAGAGTATTAATAAAAAAATTATATTTTTAATTTTATTGAATATTAATTTAAATTTATAGATGGTTCTTTCTATTAATTCCAAAATTTAATTATATTTTATAATGATTAATCGATTATAATGCATAATAAAATCATATATGATTCATTTTTAAGTAACAATTTAATTAATAATTATGTTAGCCGTTATTTTAATTAATATTAAAAAACAATTAACAATTTAATTAATAATTATGTTAACTGTTATTTTTAATTAATATCTAAATATTTTTATTAAGCAAAAATTATATAATATTTTTTTTGATTAAAAATAATCTTTTTCTTAATTTATATTTTTAACATATGATCATCATATTAATTTATGCTAAAATAATAATATTTTAAAATTTAATATTAATTTAAATTAATGGCTGGCTTATCTTCTTCATTTCATAATTGAATTATGTTTCATTAGTAATTAGTATATTATAATACATATTAAAATAAAATATGATTATCTTCTAATGTATTTTTTGAATTATACAATAACTACTAAATTTTCTTATATCTACAAAATTGACCCCACCTATGAACAGTGTCACTTATAAGTGGCCAAAAAGTTATCTTATATTGCTTCTCAAAAAGTGGTTCTAGAAAAACACTTTTTGCAATAAGTTTTGTAGTATAAGTGAGAAATGCTATAAGCACTCTTTTTCAAGTACTCCCGAATGGGGGCTAATTCTTCGGAGGCCCCTAAGAGGAATGCTAACAAAGAGTTGTTAGCAAATGCTGAGATATTAGTTTTGAAGAAACTGAAGATGCTGGGAAGGAAGTAGTAGTGCTGGGAAAGATTGTTAGCGAAAGAAAGGATGTTAGATAAAGAAACCAAAGAAGCTGGGAAGAAAATAGAGGTAAACCGCTTCTAAAGTTAGTACTGTTCGTGTTTCTATAAATGACTTGTCTTTCCCACTTCAGAGATCCATTTGGAAGGCTAAAAACCCCTCTAAGATTAAGGCTTGTATTTGTTGTTCTTAATATAGTTACACTAACAGTCTGTTGCAGATTAGGAGGCCTTTCAAGTCTTTATCTTCAGATTTGTGTTCTTTGTTTTCAAAATTCAGGATCTGCTTCTGACCTATTTCCTCATTCCTCCTTTTCTTGGAGGGTGTGGATTAGTCTTTTTGGCTTACTTGGAGAAAATTGGGTACGTTAGGAGTCGGTGGAGGATTTGTTGGGTATCTATGTTACAAGTTCAGGAAGCAGTAAAGATGCTTCAGCGCAATGGAGCTGTGCAATTTTTGCATTTTTTCTGGAGGATTTTGTTGGAAAGGAATGCTCTGATTTTATGGGGAAGAGGATGTCTCTGATTATGCTTTGGGATAGAATTCAGTATTTGGCTTCCTTGTGGACTTTCGTAGCTGGTTCAAAAGGGATTTTCATTTTCTGACCTGCAGCATGATTGGTTGCCTTATCTGTTTTGATTTATTTATTTTTTTCCTTTTTTTTGGCGGTGAATCTTTTAAGGAGGATTTCTTATGATCCTTCTTGTACTCCTTTTTCTTAATAAAATTTTCTTTTTCTATAAAAAAGGGCTAGCATTAACTTGGCACATCCAGGCCCAAAGTATTTGTTGCCATGGTTTTAAATCACGGTAGCGGGTAGCGTAACATAAAGGTAACGGGTGTGATAGGAAGCGGGTGTAGCGGATGTTACATAATGGGTGTAACGGCTATGAATTTTTTTCAAGCACGCACAACCTTGTGCATATTAGCATACTTGCTTGTTTTAAGTTTTTAACTCTTAGAAAGAGTTTGTGTATTTTGGATCCTTTAGTTCAACTAAGTTATTTGGTGAAGGCAAGAAGTTTACATTTGTTTTAAACTACCATTGATAGAAAAATTACGTGTGTGTGCGTATTTATACTTCTCATTTTTCTTATGTGTGATAAATTATTATATGTGCTAAATTAATTAATAAAACAAAATACACTCCATTAATCTATTAGACACATAAGACATACGAATAATACAAATATAAAATAGTTAGAAAAGAAAGAAGGTTGAAGTTGAAAAATATAGAACATAAATATCAAATTATGAATATTATCAAAATAAAATATTTTTCTAACAAGTTAGTATTTTCAAATTGTTAATTAATGAATCTCTTGTGAGTATTTTAAAAAATAGTAAATTTTGCATCATTATCATCCTTATTATTATCTTTTCCCCCTTTTTCCATATAGTATATTGAGAATGATTTATGAAAGAGGGGGAAAAAGTGAGAAGTAAAAAATAAAATATTTTTTTTTGGCATAATAGACCTATAGTGATTATGTAACAGCCATAGCGGCCTTTACGTAAAGGTCGTGGTCCGTAATAGTCGCTATGACCATGATTTTTCTTCCTACCGATTTTGCAGTGTGTAACAGTATTAATAACCAAAAAAACCATTACGGTAATGGTTGCGGCTGTTATTTAAAACCATGTTTGTTGTCCATTATGTATAATAATGATCAGGCCCAAAATATGAGTAAACCACTAAATTAGGTGAAAAAAAAAAGCAACTGAATCAAAACTTGTTGATAAATTAAAGATTAAATCCCTTTAGTAGGGTGGTTACTCCAGCTTTGCACACAAATGGCACATTAAATCTTCTAAAGGAGGTCCTAATTGGAGGAGTCGACTACATATTCTTCACAAGCAAGGATAATTGATTCGTGGGTTTTGGTAGGTGTGGTTGGGAAAAGATAGGTGTGGCTGGGTAAATCTAAATATGAGAATTGAGCTAATGTTTTAGCTTAATTAGGGGGGTGAGAAAATGTGGTCATGATGAGAGACTGGCCAATGAGCTTCCTTCGATATCTATTGATGGGAGTAGGGATATGAAGGCTTAGGGAGTTTATGGGGATAATGTTAAGGTCATTGGAGTTACGGGGGATGAGTGATCATGAGGAAAATAGCTGTTGTGAGCACATATATTTGTCTGGGCTAACTTCTTTCCCAATCGCCTATCTCAAGGAACTTCTCCGCATTTTGTCCATAGGACAAGTTTACCAAAAAACACTGTATTGTGGGCCCCATGCACGTCATGGGGCCTAACCTGGTGAGCTGTGTCCATATTCATCCCCTGTAAACATGCACTAAATCAAAGGCAGAGCTAGAGGAAAGGAAAATTGAGTTTGAAACCATATCTTGCATATGGAGAAATATATTTAGTCAAATTTCATGGAAGAAATAACTCACCCATAAAGGATTATCATGCATATTTGCTTCAGAGGAGAAGGCCATGTAAGGCTGTCAGTCTTGATATCATGTGTCAGGAAAGCAATGAAATGAATTCCCATCTCTTTGTGCATTACAAGGTGGCATCAGAGCTTTGGAATGCCCTTTCTTGGTGGGGGAAGAGTGGGTGGCTCTGGGAAAGGTGGGAGTTTCTATTGGTTAATTAATGGGTTTTGGAAGGAGTAGAAATGGCAGGGCTTCTTGAAGCGTGACTGTTTTCACCATCCTTTGGCCTTTGGGATTGGGAGGAATGCTAGGATTTTTCAAGGTCAATCAATCAACCTGCTCACGACCAAGGACTTAAATTTCAGTCGAAATGTTGAAGATTTGAATTTCGAGGGGTCTTGAAACGGAATTGAGATAAAGATTTGATTTTGCAGAAATTCGACCAAAATTTTGAAAGTTCGATAAATTTTGATCGAAAATTTCGGCTGTTCTCCCGAATTTTTCTGGAAATCATGGGATAAATAAAAGAAAATTGGTGGGGGAAATTTTAGTGCTGCTCTCTGCCTTTGTTTTGTTTTTCCCACTTGATTTGTTGGCTCTTTTTGTGCAACCCGTGAGTGTATAATGGAGACTGGAGAGATTTGATTCAAATCTCAGTTCACTACTTCATTTACTAGATGAGTCATGACAAAGAAAAAAGAGATCTTGCTGAGATGCTCTGCAGATGCAAGCCAGCTATTCCACAAATTCATCAAGACACTGAAGACCCTACTGGCTATCAATGAAAATATCTACACAATAATGCGAACAAAAGGAAATTTTTTTCTATAAATTAGCTTGCAGCTTGCATTAGGGTACCTCAATGCCCTTGACAAAAGGCTTCTTCTTCTTTCATCTTCCACCTTCAAACCTTTAAAAAAAACCCCTGGATTTCAGCTGGCTCCTGCCTCCACCTTCTAACTCTGAAAAGCCCTAGCCTTCGGCTCCCCTCTAGCCCTTCGACCCTCTCCCTCTAGCCTTCGGCTTCACCCTCCACCTCCATCTCCTGAGTCGCAGCCAGCAGCAGCATCTCCTCCCATCGCTGCAATCTCGCTCTCGCAGAGCTGTGAACACGATCAAGTCGAGACTCGAGTCCACAAGTAGCAGCACAAAAAAGAAAGGCAAAGCTGGTTGCCGGGTTTTAACTTTTAAGTTTTAAGTTACTTATATTATTTTTATTTACTTTAAAATCTCCCTCCCCAATATATTTACGAGATTGCCCCTCCTCGGATACATTTTCCCTATTAACCTCTTCCATTTACCCCCTTAATCCTAGATTGCTAGTAAATAGTAAACAGTAAGTTTAGTAACTAAATAAAATTAAAGTAATTTGCTATTTATTAGCTTGTTGTAGTATAAATTATTTCATTTATTTGAATAATTTAATTTCCAAAATTTATTACTAAATAGTAATTTTATAAAAATTATCATTAATTTTGTAATTTTAATTTAATAATTTAGTATTTCTCTTAGTTATTAATTTATTTTGATTTAGCATCTAAATAATTTTCTTTTAAAATTGTAGAGTAACATCTACATAATTTTATTATAAAATGTTAGAGTAATTTAACACCTAATTATTATAGCCTAGTAATTAAATAAATTAATGTAGTTTACTACTTATTAGCTTATTATAGTTTAAATTATTTCATTTATTTGACTAATTTAATTTCCATAATTTATTAGTAATTTAGTAAATAATCATTGAATTTCGTAAATTTAATTTAATATTTTAATGCTTCTCTTAGTTATTAATTTTATATTGATAAAAAATCTTAAATAATTTCCTTTTAAAATTGTTGACTAATTTAATATTTAATCATTGATTCATTGTAACCTTGTAGGAAAGTAAAATTATCTGCAAAAATGTCTAAAGGAAGAAAGCAAGATCTAGCATGGGAACATGGGTACCTATTGCCCAACGTAAAGAATGGATTTATTTGCAAATACTGCGGAACACGAATGAAGAGTGGTGGTGCAACAAGATTAAAAAAGCACGTAGCAAATTATGACCCATGACATAATATAAAATTCTGCGACAAAGTACCTCCAAAAGGTAAGTAGGAAACAAAAATTGTTTTAGAAAGAAAAACAACAGTTAAGGCAAAGAAAATAGAAAAAATGGAGGAAATAAAAAATGAATTGCGTGAGAACTTGATGCAACCACAAGAAATTGATGAAGAGGACGATGCTGATGATATTGCATAGCTGTCTGACATTTCTCCCTATGAATGGTGTACATGCCGTCAAGCATTCTATGCTTCAAAATAAACGGAATGGGAAAATACAAATCAATTAGGTTTGCAGGTAGCCAACAATGAGACATTTCTGGGGCTGGTAGCAATGGAGGGCGACCTCCAATGACGCAATCTCAAAATGTGAGAGCTAGAAACAGAGCCATATATTTCAAGGCCTTCTCAATATTATAAGTCAGATGCAACAAAACAAAAAAGCTTGAAAAATTTATTCAAAGGAGGTAAAATAAAAGAAGAAATGAATAGGTTGATTTCCAAGTTTTTTATATATGATGATGTTCCACTTGAGAAGGCAAAATCACTTCATTTTAAAAACATGGTGTGGGGTTGCCAAGTTGCTAGAATGGGAGTCGATCCACTGACACCCTATGAAATTAGAACAAAATATCTTGATTTAGAGGTAAAAGAAATGGAAGACTGTGTAGAAGAAGTGAAGAAAAAGTAGGCCACGTATGGCTGCACTGTAATGTGTGATGGATGGATAGGCTCTACAAAATTATCCATCATAAATTTCATGGTTTACTCGACAGGGAGCACAATTTTTCTAAAGTCAGTAGATGCTTCTGACAAAATAAAAGACCATGAATACATGTATTCCTTATTAAAACATGTGCAAGAGGTAGGAAAGCAATATGTTGTCTAGGTGATGGATGATAATGGCAGCACCTACAAGAAAGCGGGTCTAAAATTAATGAAAATATTCAACTTGTGTTGGACTCCTTGTGCTGCCCATTGTATTGATCTCATTTTTGAGGAGATCATAAATAGAGAGGCAATATGCACATTGATCTTGCAGGGGAGACAAATCAATTTTATATATAACCATGGATGGTTGCTTGCTAAAATGAGGGAGCACTGTGAAGGGGTTATTGTGCGTCTAGGAGCCACATGAGTTGCTACAAACTACATCCTCTTAGTCAAACAAAATTGGGTAGAGAAATTGAAAGCACAGTTTTTAACCATCAATTTTGGGATAGAGTGGCAAGAGTTTGTAACATTTATGACAATAAATCGAGTATTGTGTATAGTCGATAGTGAAGTGTGGTCAACATTAGGAGTTTTGTTTGAAGCAATAAGGGTGATGAAAGTGGTAGGCGCAAGAAGTGCAAGATGGGTTCTCAAAGTAATCAATGACCGGTGGGAGAGAACCCTTGAACATCCTCTTCATGCAGCAGGTATAAAATATTTATAAATTTCAAAAAATTCATATATCAAATTACTCATTACATATTTATATTTTACTTTAATTTATTGACAACTTATTTATTAAATCCAAAATGCAAATACAAAGAAGGTGTTGGGAAAGATCCTTATTTGCTTAAAGCAGTTCATAAAGTTTTTGACACCTTTGAGCATCATTCCTATGGCCTGGATCAAATTGGAAATGGGGTATATTTTTAAAATAAAAATTAAATAAACTAAGTCTTAATCCATGCTTAATTATTTAATAACAATTTTTTTTTTTTTAGATTTTTCTATTTAGAGATGCAAAAAGAAGCTTCGGAGAAGCAGCTGCTAAAGTAGCTAGGATAACCATAGCACCTGGTAAGTATTTATATATAAATGTACAATACAAAGTTACAAAATTCAAGTACAATCTATTAAGTACTAACTTATGTTCTTAAAATATCTTGCACAGTTGATTGGTGGATGATGTATGGATCAAGTGCTCCAATCCTATGGATGCTAGCATTGTGCATTTTGTCACAAATTGTATCTTCATCAGCTTGTGAATGAAATTGGAGCATATTTGCACTCATTCTCACAAATTAAAGAAATAGACTAGCCTACTCCATTCTTCAACAACTTCTTTTTTCTTATTATAGCATGAAGTTTCGAATAAGAGATATGGAGGCCGAAATTGACAAAGTTGCTGAACAAGATCCCTTGGACCTTCTTGACATATCAGTTGAATTGGGTGACAAGGATGAGTATCCACTTTTCCAGTGGATTTGACCATCCCATCTTGATGAACGGGACGAAAGTCCCCACTTACAAATGGCCAAGCATGCATGAGTTGACTTTGACATTGATGTTAATCAGGTAATGATAGAAGAAGTAATATCTAGCAGTGATGATTCACTAATGAATCTTGGATCTAGATATGAAACTTCATCCATTGTGCCCTTGGGTGGTGGTGATGATAATTACGATGACGATGCTGGTGGTGAAGGATCTAACCCCGGCTGTAGTAGTGGGCAAGGTGATGATGGTGGGGACTATGGAGGAAATGGGGGATGGCAAGATTATAGACCAGAAGTAGAATATACACATCCTCCCCAACTAGAAGTTGAGGGTCCACAAAGAGAAACACGTCTAGTTGATAGGCGGTACAGTCATAAAAAGGGAAAAGGGAAGATGCATCAAATAGAAGAGGAGACATTTTCCCTTAGTTAAGAATCTATGAGTATAAGAAAAAAGTATGACTCTAATAGTTATAGTGGTTATGAATCTACACTAACAATTCCGCACAATTTACATATGGCCAACCATTCCTGTATGCATATGAGTAGGCACAACAATATGGAACTTGGCAATCACATGCCTATGGGTATGGAAAAACAAGCCAAGAATATGAGTATGACCAGTATGCAAATGCAGAACAATCCTATAGACATACGCAACAAGTAGATATTGCAAGAAGATATCCTAATACAGGAAGATCTTCTGGCCGAGTAGAAATTGCCATGAATTAGATGACTATGGAGGATTATGAACAACACATGTACACCCATACTCAATATTTTGGAAATTATATGACATGGGGTGATTATTGTAAACAATATATGTCATCTCGAAATCCTAGTGATAGAGATAAGAGAGATGACTTTGAGCCACCAAGAAACTTCATGTTGTATTAGATCATTAAATGTATGATATTTATTGAAAATGTAGTTGTTTAAAATGATAATTTGTTGTCTTAAATCATCAAAGGAATAATAAACTTTATAATCATTTGAATGTTCTTTACTTCATAGCTCGTTTCGCGATATGCAGTTTAATATCCTACACGCTAAAAACTTGTCATATATACATTTTTTTAATGTATTTTGATACTATATTAAGCTTAATCATCTATTTTAATATTTCCTAAAGTTTTATTGTAAATTTCCATATTTAACTATAAATTTTCATAATTTCTTTAAATCGAAATCCAAATTTCCATCGAAATTTCTGTAAATTGAGACCATCGAATTCGAAATTTAAGTCCTCGCTCATGACTTTTATTGGATAGAGTAACTTTCCTCGTTTCCTTATGGGTGCACTTTTTTGGATTTTTTTTTTGGCGATTATCACTGTCCGACCTCATAAAAGACTGGAGGACAGTGCTTTTGAAATAATTGATTGTATTGTGTGTGTGTGTGTGTGTGTTTTTTTTTTGTTGTTGCTGTTTTATAACTTCTCTGCTTATCTAGTGCTTATTGGGTAACAAAAGGTGGTGGGGGGGGGGGGGGGTGGGGAGCTATTAGATATTTTCTAAAGGAGATTCTGGAGACCATTTATGGAAGATTACTTGAGTGACTTGTGCCTTACTTTGTTGCCACTGCTGCCTCTGCACCATTGGTGCCACATCCTGTTGCTGCACCCATGCTAGACCCTCTCTGGTTTAGATGCTGTGGTTGAGCTCTCTCTCCATTTCTCTCATTTTTGCAGGATAAGGGAGTCTGTTACTATGTGTATGTGAATGTCTGTGCAGGATAGCTGGTGAGATGGCAGGAAGAAGATGAATAGTGTTTTTTTCCCTCATCCGTGATTTCTTTTTTCCTTTTTTATTATTTAATGTTTATTTTATTTCATTGTGATATTTATTTTCTTATGCTCATAGTGTTAGTATAAATAAAAAAAATTTTAAGTCTGCCCAAATAAATATAAGCAAAAATCAAAAGAGACAATGGTTAAAACTTAAAAGTATGGGACAAGAATAATAAATTTTCTCCAGTCATGGTTAATGAGAGAAGAGTTAAGTCTCAAATCAGATTACCGCTATCATTACTGATATTAAACAAGTTTTCTGGGAAGCTTTCCCTAGTAAAACTGTTGATATGGAGGAGATCCAAGCTGCTATTTTCTCTTTTAGTAATGACAAAGCTCCAGGTCCTGATGGTTAAGTGCAAACTTTTACAAGAGCTGCTGGCACATTGTGGGAAATGATGTGATTAATGCTGTTCTTTCTTTTTTTGAAGATTCAAAATTATTGAAACAGGTAAACACTGCACTAATAACGTTAGTTCCTAAGGTTAAAAAATCCATCTCACCCAAAAGATTATAGGTCTATTGCCTGCTGCAATCTAGTCTACAAGTTTACCACAAAAATAATAGGCAATGGGCTAAATCATTGTCTAAATTCCTTCACCAATCCAAATCAGACTGCCTATCTAAAAGGCAGACATTCAGGAATATGCTACTGGCCCAGGAATTGCTTCATGATTATCATAAAGGTGGAAATCCTCCCATATTATGCTGATTCTGCCTAAAGGTGATGCAGATTCTGCTGTTAGTATGAGAAATTCTCTCTCAATTCTCTACAATCTGATTGGTTTGAAGTGTAGCTCCGATAAATCAGAGACATGTGGTGCTGGTATATCTGAAGAGAATATGGCCACCATCATGCTAATATTAAAAAGAACACCTCCCTGTCAAGTACTTGGGCTTACCTTTAAGCTGTGTTTGGGGGCATAGATTTCGGACGTTGGATTTGGATTTGAGTGGATTTAGATAATTTTCAATACAATTTTATATTACATTTTACTCAAATCCAATACAAATCCAAATCCAAATCCAAAGGCTACCCAAACATAGGGTTAGTCACTAAATGACTATCAAGGCCAATTGTGAAATATTAGTGGAGTCTCAGCTAGGCTATATTCTTGGTCTTGTAGATTCTTACCCGATGCTGGTAGACTCCAGCTCATAAACTCTGTTTTGGAAAGTGTTTATGGTTATTAGATAATTCTGTTAATTTCCTCTCTAAGGCAATTATTGTTGATGTGGAAAGGAAGTTTAAAATTTTTCTTTGGAGAGAGGAGGAGTGGAATTGTCATGATCAAAGGTTGGGAATAAAATCTCCTGAGAAATTGAGAACAGTTTCAGTGATGAAAATGATATGGCATATTTACAGCGCAAAAGCATTTTTATGGGTGATATGGATACATACTTATAAACTGAAAGGTAGAAGTGTTTGGGATACTAAGGCTACAGCTTGAAGTCTTGGACTAGGAAACAAGTTTTGAAAGCTAGGCCTTTAATATGTTATATATCCACATAGAAATGGCAGGTGTTCATCTTTACTTTTTGATAACTGGCCCTCTTTCAGCCCTCCCATTCAGCATTATGGTGAACATTTACCAGTTGAACTTGGTATGTCAATTAAAGCCACTGTCAACTCTATAGTATCTCAGAATTCATGGAAATGGCTGAGAAGACCTTCAGTAAATGTTGCAGATCTCACGTTGAACACCGACTTTATACCAGTCTTGAGAATTGAGGACAAAATTTGTTGGACTCTCACATCTAATGGGAATTTTATTTCTGCATCTGCTTGGGAAATCATAAGGAAAAGAGCAAACACAGTAAGATGGTCTAAAGCTGTGTCGTTTAGATACCATGTGCTCGGCTTCTCATTTGTCATCTGGTTGGCAGTTCTTAACAGGCTTAACACTCTTGATAGAGTTGCAAAATGGGGTGGAACTAATAATTCAAATTGCAGGGCTTGTGCAGCTGGTATTGAAACAAGCACCGTATTTTTTTCAGATGTCAATGCTTTGGAAAAAATTATCTAGCTGTTATTTCTGAATTTAATATCAGTGGGGCTTTACAAATGCTGGGAGGAGAATCTTAATTGGATTTCATCCTTGGGTTCCTCTTGTTTTGATGATCTTTGTAGACTAGTCCGGGATACCTCCATGTACTACAGTTAGAAAGCAAGGAACTTACTCATTTTTGAAGGTGAAGACATTAACTCAGACAGAGTTGCTGCCCAGATAATCTCTGACATCTGGAAGAGATGCGCAGATTTAAAGGATTTTAATTTCTCAGCCTCTGATTTTTGCTTTCATGGGATCTGTTGTCTTGTTTTTTCTTGACTTGAATTGTTTTTGCTATTTCGCCTCTCTCAATATAATGGTGCTTAATTCTTTCTGAAAAAACCAAAAAATAGGCAAATAAAAAGTAAGAAATCAGATTTTAAAAAAAAAAAACAGAAAACAGTTTTCTTTGTGCGAGGAAAAGGGTTTTTTTTGCATCTTATTATTGCTATTATAGTTATTATTATGGGAAAGCAAAAAATACTTTAGTTTCATTTTCACTTGTAATTACTATTGTTGTTTTTCATTCATTATTACTGTTATATAAAAATAAAAAACAATACAAAGTCTTTGTCATTATTGTCAAAATTAAAAAAAAAAAAGGAGAAAAAAAGAAAAAAGTGTTTTTTATGTTATATTATTATTATTATTATTATTATTATTATTATTTCATTTACATTTATTTTCATTATTAAAAAGCTCAAAATAATCTAAAAATGAATTCAGTTAGTTCATTTTATTTTCTTTCCTATCACTAGGCTACTTTCGTTATTTTTATTTTTTTACATATATCCTAATTAATAAAAATAAAAAAATATTGCAAAAAGGTTAAAAAGTAAAAGGAGTTGATGATGGGTTAATTTTCTTGCAATTTGGGTTTTTAAATTAATTTAATTTTTTGTATTATTTTGTAACCAAAAGGCACAAAAAGTTGACAAAAAATATGAAAAATTCTAAAAAAATAAAAAATATTGATTTCTGGAAATTATAGGAATCTTACATTTCTGTGATTATGTAATATTTATTCATCTTGCATGTTTAAGTATTCTAAAAATTTAGAATTTGAAAAAATTGGAAAAAAAATATTACTTTTTGTGCTTAAACATTGCTTTTTGAAAGACTTTGACTTTTTTTTTTTTGGTTACTTAGAATCATTGAATGATAGGAAGTTGGTTGAGTTATCTTCCTTGCTAGTCTTGTCAAATAGCCGTCGATTTTCTTTGGAGGAGGACTGTAGGTCTTGGTGTTTGGATCCCTTTGAGGTTTATTTTGTAAATATTTTTATGAATTTCTGACTAGATCTAATTCTTATTTTCTTCTCTATAAATCCATATGGAAGGCCAAAGTTCCTCCAAAATCAAGGCTTTTATATGGTTGGCTGCGCTTGATAGAATTAGTACAAATAACTTGTTCAGATCAGGAGACCTTTGAAGCCTCTCTCTCCAAATGTTTGTGTTTGTTTTAACTCTTCAGAGTCTGCATGACATATTTTTATACGTTGTGATTATGCTTGGAGTGTATGGAACAAGTTATTTGGTTGTTAGGCGAATATTGTGTGAGTTTCAAAGACAGTTTTGTAGGAAAAAGAAAAGGCAGCGCTCTGGAAATGTGCTTTCTTTGCACTATTTTGGGGGCGTGGATGGAGCATAATGCATGTATTTTTTCAGGGAAGAAGTCATCCTATTTGCTGGTTTGGGAGAAGATACATTATTTGACTTCTCTTTGGTGTGTTGGTCAAGGGAATTTTAAGGGGATCTTTTAGATTCAACGCGACTGGCGTTATTTGTTGGATTATTAGATTGCTGATTTTATTTGTTCTTATTAGTTTTTGGCTCTCTCTCTCTCTCTCTCTCTCTCTCTCTCTCTCTCTCTCTCTCTCTCTCTCTCTCTCTTTTGGATTTTTCCAGCCTTTGGTGAGGAGATTGTCTTGGCTGTACATTCTTAATCTTTGAATAAAATTATTCTTTTGCTATAAAAAATGTGCTTTGTGGTACTGTATGGAGGTGATGGGGGCACTAGTATCTTCCCCACGTTTAACTCTACTTTTGTGCCTGATCTAGTTTCACATGGCAAGATATTCTAGTTATGTGATCTAGTTATGACTTTAGGATTTTCTATATGGTAGTTAATTTGGGGACCTAACCAAACCTAGGCTACATAAGATGTTAGTGTTGGCTCCGTTGAATTTAAAGGGATAAAGCCTTAATTGTACACATATTTATCTTGCTAACCATTGAGTGTTGGATCTTCATATTCACACAAGATGACTCTTGTGATAGGGTTAGGGGCAATAAAGTTTATTCCTGGTTCGCAAGGGTGTAGTTCGATGTTAACAGTCAAAAGAGGGATTCAGATGATAAGTATGAGGAGAAAATGCATTGTGGAGGTATGTTAGAGGATGAGAGTGATGTCGCCACTTACTTTGCTTGAGATGACGGTTAGTTGTTGGATGAGTTTCGGGAATAGTGCTGTATGTGTCCGAGCCATGTGATTTACTTAGGGACCTGCCATAGATTTGACAATAGAAACAGAAAATTAACCATGTATAGAAACATGTTGTCATACCCTAGAAAAAAGCATCGTTGAGCCACAAGAGTCCTTGCTTTGCAAGGGTAGAAGGATGGTCATCACAGTGTACGCAGCCTTATCCTTGCTTTTTCTGCAAAGAGGCTGTTTCCTTGGACTTGAACCAATGACTAACTGGTCACAAAGGGGCAACCTTACCTTTGATCCAAGGCCCATCCTCACATGTTGTCATAACCTGGAAACGGAAAATAGAAGACATAAATGATATTAAATAGGAACAACTCCAAAATTATTTTCAAATGGGAAGAAAAGGGCATAGATATTTAAATTAAAACAAGTCCAAATTTCCACAAATCATCTGAAATTTTCCATGAATCATTAACTTTATAATGCTCTTAAATTTCCATGAAATTGTTGAAATTTCTATCAAAATTTCACAAATCACCTGAAAATTTATTGAGATCTCGAATTTCCAGTGAAATCTGTCAAAATTTTAACTATCAGATTCAAAACCCTAATTGAAATTTCTCTTATCAAAATTTTCTTATTTTATTGAAACTAAATAGTATTACATGAAGGATATGAATGATAGCTTTCACACATTTGAAATTCCATGAAAAATTACGCTTAGATTTTAGCTACAGCATTTATTTGACAGTTCATCTAAATTTTCTGTATTTGTATGATAAATAATATTCAACTAATTTATGATTTTTGTTTATATTAATTGAGTATGTTTAATATGATTCATATTTGCAGATTGCATCTTTTATACTGTCATTTATATATAATATTTTAGTTTTAAATCTAGGATTATTATGTTTGTTTACAAATTCTAGAATTTCATAAAAGAACTCCATGCTTTACTAATAATTTCCATCATTTTTTAAAATTACATTGAAATTGAAATGTTCATAGAAATATCCATATTTTTCATCCTCAAAATTGTAGTCAAAATCGACATTTAAGATCTTGGTGTATTTTTACAAGAAAACTGGGGGTGCAGTGTTTTCAGAAACTCTTGGGGCCGCCGGGGGTTGGGGGGGGGGGGGGGGCGCGGTGGTAATGGAATTTTACAATTTTATAATATGTGAGGTTTCTATATCATCTCCTAGGAATTTTCCATAGCATGAATCAGTCCAAATTGCAGGAAAAAGAACAAGGGAAGTGTACTATACCTTGCTTATGCTTTCTACTGATATGCATAATATTTTGCCTCAAATGCAGAAAGGAGCAAGCTGTACGAGCAACCTCTCAGCTCTGTGTGCTGATGGATGCAAATTCATCATCATGTGGGCCTCAAGTTGTTGTGGTTGCATCAACTAACAGGTTATTTCTATGCTTATAATTTTTTAATCTTCGGCTTTGTCTCTTTGGATGTTTGATCAATGTTTTATGTTTTTTTTTTTTTTTAATTTTCTAATTTTTTTTTTACCTCCTGAAGATTTTTGTATAAGTATATAACTGGGAAATTTTTATGGGCTGTTAGGACTCTGCATCTATTTCCAAGATCAAGTACATTTCTAGCTCAATTGCTGCAGTAATACTTTTAATGATGGTCCAACAGAGCTTCTAGTTTTGTAGGTTCCATCACTAAGGATTATCTATCCCTTGCATAGTTACTTTCTGATTAGATCTAATATTATTCCTTTAGCTGTTTTTTTTTTTTTTAATAATAATATTAGCTGCATGCATGCTCTGCAGCTTTTGGTTGTTATGAACATTTTTTTTTGAAAGTCATGGGCAGGTTTTTGAAGTTATGGGTAGGAACATCTGCAAAAAAATAAGGAGAATATGTACTTGCACACTTAGTTGTAAATTTATCAATTTTGTAATCAACCCATCAGTCAAAAATGTTGTTTCAACAATGAATAGGACTTTTTTGGAACAATATTGGAAAAGAAATGGCTGAATGAAAACTGCATTTTCTTCCTTATATTAATAGTAGAAATATGTTTGCATTTGTGTAGAGTTGATGCAATTGACCCTGCATTAAGAAGGCCAGGGCGTTTTGATTCTGAAATTGAAGTCACCACACCTACAGAGGAGGAACGCTATCAAATCCTCAAGGTAATCTCTTTAAACTTGACATTTTTTTCAGCCACTTTAGCCAATTAACGAGTCAAACTATTGCTCAACTATAAAAATAGAAATTGGAGCAGGGAAAGTGGTTATGTGTGATTAAAACCATCATGCATTATTTTTTTAATACGAACTTTTCAATATTGTGCAGCTGTATTCAAAAAAACTTCCATTGAATCCCAATGTTGATTTGCGATCCATAGCTGCATCCTGCAATGGATATGTTGGATGTGATTTGGAAGCTTTATGCCGTGAGGCTGCTATATCTGCAAAGAGAAGGTCTAAAATTGCAAATGGAGATGCTAATGATTTTATCTTAACAATGGATGACTGGAAGCTGTCAAAATCTGTGAGTGGTCCCAGCATAACAAGAGGCATTACAGTGGAAATTCCTAGGGTGTCGTGGGAAGATATTGGAGGATTAAAAGATTTGAAGGTCAGCAATCTTTGTGCTTTGGTCTCATGCTGTGACTTTTAATGACTTGTAGCCATGCTTTGAGTCATTGCTGATAAAAAAACATTTCTGATACTGGCAGAGAAAGCTTCAACAAGTGGTTGAGTGGCCAATCAAGCATTCTGATGCTTTTGCAAGGCTAGGGATATCACCTGTGCGGGGGATTCTTCTGCATGGACCTCCAGGATGCTCAAAAACCAGCCTTGCTAAAGCTGCAGCTCATGCGGCCAAAGCTTCTTTTTTTTCGTTGAGGTTTGAAAATCTTCTCTGCTCAATTGTTGACATGTGTACTTACAGAAATTTGAGTTTTATTATAGCATGTTGTTATCCACTTCATTCTTCAGCTTTAAATCAACCACCATACGGGCATTTGATTCTAAAAGCTGTCCAATGTTGAATGATTCAGAGTAATTCTCTGAGGTGGGTGGCATTCTGGATTTTGGATTCAGATGGTAGTAGAAAGAATGTGCAACTAGAGTAAAGGGATCATAGAATTAGGCTGCATTGACTAGTCCATTTTGCTTTGTGGGTTGATAAGATCCATCAATTAGTGGGCCATTCCTGGGTGCAGCTGCTGTGCTGGTGGTATGGTCTGGCTGTGGCTATCTTGAACCATTTAATCTTTAAACACTGATTTCTCTGGTGGTTGATATAGTATTATTATCATCACAATTGTTAAAGCTTGATATACATTGTTAGCCCACAACCTAATAGTTTAAGCTTTAGGTAAAGTGGTAATCTAACAACAATCATTGTGGTGCCTGGAAGGGTTGTCAGTCAAGGAAAATACTCTGTGTTCATCCAACTTGATGATTGATCTTTGACACTTATAAATTGGTAGCTTGAGTGTGTTTGGTAAATGTATTTGCTCTGGTCAACATTTTTTAGAATCTGTTCTTGGACCTGTAAGCCCATGCTCACTTATATCAAATGATCAGTAACTAGGCGATTTGCTGTTGAGTCTCCTCTGTTGCCATATCTGGCTGCTTCTTGCCTCTCCTCTCCTTTATTACCTTTCCTACTACTGTTACTGCAAAACAATTTCTGGTTATTGAATAACATAAGTTCCTATAGATGAATTTTTTACTTTCTAATGAATTATGTGTAGGTTTCTTATCAATTTTTATTATTTACTTTATGATGGAACTGGACTGGTCTTCCAAGCCCTTTTAGTTTCCCCTAATGATTTGTGTGTTGATAACCATCAATTGTGAACTTCTTCTTCGTTCTGGCCTATGTCTATGAGCAGAGGCTGGTTAGTATTCCAATTGGCACCTATCACAATCAATTTAGAGTTGGATATAATATATCCACTAAGCTATAAGCATAACTGTAAACTGCTAATAAATCTTGTAGGCTATTAAGATAATGGTTGTTTTACGTTGATGAGTTTATGATCATATTTCCGAGGAGAAAGTGACTAGTGGCCAGGATATGTTGTGGTTGTTATTTGTTAAAGCCTCCTAGACCTAGATTCTATTTCAATATTGGTCATATGTTGGATGACTAAAGGATTCACCAAGTTGTCTCTTAGTCATGGTTGGGTGCTGTGACTGCATTTTACCATGCCCTTTAAATGCTTGCTGGACATGTTCCAGTGCAAGTATTGATAGGTAACATGTCATTGTATATCTGAAATGGAATTCCCATGCTCGTCTTCAGTTGGAATTTTAACATTCTTGTTGATGTTCTTGTTGACTATTTAGAAAGGATGGAGGATCATAACAAGTTAATTATCCTTTGTTTGTGCAAATAATTTAGAGTTCTATCCTTGTGATTGATTTTTCTTACAGTGCTTAGACAGAAATAGATGCTAATTAAATACTAATTCAATTAAGTCTTAAACTTGACCCCTTCGGGATTAGTTATATGAATTGTTTGTTTCTGTCTTTGCCATACTTCCACATAAATGCTAATCAAATCTCAATTCAATTAAGTCTTAAGCCTGGCCCTTTCGCTATTATCTATGTGGATTGTTTTGATTCTATTCAATTAATGTTTGGCATTTTCTTTCATCAATCATTGATGACATGCTTGTTAATTGTTTCTATTTTTAAAAATGAAATTGAGAAAGATTTTCTTTTTGGCAGAAGTTTCTGTTTTGTCTGTATGAAGTCTGATTATAACACAATTGAGTTGCATGTCTGGGAGTTCTTAACCTATCTTACAGTGGTGCAGAAGTATATTCGATGTATGTTGGAGAGGGCGAAGCTTTGTTGCGTAATACATTTCAGAGAGCTCGCCTTGCTGCGCCAAGCATAATATTTTTTGATGAGGCTGATAATATAGCTGCCAAACGGTCAGTATACCACATTTTTTTTTGTTTTCAAAATAGAATCCTTGGGGTATTATCAATAGACTCGATGCATTCTAAACATGACCTGTTTTTGTTTGCTCCTAGCTTTGCTGATCTTAGTTGATTTCCCCCTCCCCTTTTACTTGCATACTTTTCATTATTTGTTTCTTTTTCTGAGCTTGATATCAAATTTTTTATATGTCTATTCTTTCTCATATTTTTACAGCATAGGTTAGCTTTCATATTTGTATTCTCTATCTTCCAATATTTCTCCTTCTATTTGCTTCTGTATCTCTCTTTTATTGATCTCCTGGCTGTCCTACATTTCTACATCCATTTTATATCCAAGCAAACACTGAACGACCACATAGAAGTTATGCATTTCCATAGAATCATCCTGCGTCTGCCTTTCATCATTTCCCACAGCAACCTTTTTTTTCTTGAGCCACCAGAAACATGAACATCAGATTGAATTGCAGATCTGTTATTGTTCAGCATCCTCTCCAGAACTGCAACCCCAACTATGAAAATAGGGGAAAAGAACCAGTGTTGGGGTTGTAGCAACATGGTCATCGCCAGAAATTAACCACTGCTGTATCCCTAGGAAGCACCCAAAATATGTCAGAATCTATGCTTACTACCATCTCTCTGCCATGACAGCAGTTACCTAATTCTCCTTTTTAACAATTAATCAGATCAAGTTAAAATAAAAGAACTTTGCCAGCCTCTTTGCATTGCAGTAGCTGTTGGACCAATTGTTTGTTCGTAGTGAATCATATCATTGCTCCCACCCAAGGTTTTGTTGCAGAGGTGAAAGATGGTTGTAGTCTTATTTGTGAAGAAATTGAACGAATGAGCCTTAGATCTTAATATCTAGTAGTATTCAAAATATTGTGAGAAGACAAGTCGTCATGGTTTTAAATAACGGCCGTTACGTAGCGTAACGGCCGTTACGTAATGGAAATTGAAGGCTCCAAAACTGATACGGGCTGATATTGCGGAGCAGAAAAAATTCACAGCCATAACAGCCATTATGTCTCCGTAACAGCCGTTACCCAACATTGCACTTCGTAATGGTCCATTACGGACCGTTACATGGCCAGCAGCTTGCCAGTATTCCTTAATCCCTAAAGCAGGCTTTCCACTGCTTTCCCCCTCTCCCTTTCCCCCTCACCCAACCACCCATTTGCCATTCAATCTAACATTCAAAGAGGAAAGTAAAAATCTTACCTTGAACTTTTGTTGGACGAAGCTGAATAAGAAGGCTTCACTTCTTCGAAGCCTGAGAGTGAGATCAGATCTACTCATCTACGCCCTCAAGTAGTCGCATTCGCAGCCTTGCCGGAGTTGCAGGCTTGCAACAGCTTGGCGAGTCACCGGTGACAGCCCTGCAGCAGCTCTGCCGCCTCTGCGAGTCGTCAATAGCCCTTCAGCAGCTCCCTCCGCCAGTCGTTGCCACTCGCCACCAGCCAGCGCTTCGATTTCGGCTTCGGAGCTTGGAGTCATAGGCCGTTCGTGCTTCGACTCCTTCGAGGATCCTCTCTCGGTCTCAGACTCTCTGCACTCTCAAGACTCGACTTCTCCTCCACTCTCCAACGTATGAGATAAGTTTTAGAGTCAATCAGTCAACACCCACTGCCACTTAAACTTTTCATTATACTTTCTTTTTTAAAAAATATATTTTGTTGTAATTGTAACTTGTATTATGCATGTTAAATTGAATTGAAAAAAGTAAGTTAATAGAGTAAAAAATTAGAAATCAATAATAATCATATGTAAAATAAAATTTTCTTAATTTATGAATATTTTAATTGTCTTATTTTTTTTTGAAAAGTAATTATGAAAATCTAGTTCCATTACATATTTCTTTTTTCTTAATATTTTTTAAGTTTTAAAACATCATTTTGACCTTACATTTAAAATTAGGTAAAATAAATCTTTACATGATCTATTTTTTGTTTTTAGTTATCAAATAAAGGAAAAATTGATAATTTAATAAACAAAATTTTAACTTAATAGTTAATAAAATAATAATTCTGATTTTTACTACTGGAGTTTCTAGAAAAATTTTATTTTAATCCTTATATTGAGAAAATGCTTAAAAAGTTAAATAGTCAATTTGTATTGTATAAATCTCTATTAGTGATGTATATGAAAGTAGAGCAAAAGTAATTTTCACCTTTAACATTACAATGTTAATTTCTTATAGTTATAAATGGAAATTAAATCAAGTTATAAAAAATAATGAAAATATCTTTTTAAAGATGAAGGAATATATATTTTTTTGTAATTATTTACACACTTTAAAGATATGTATTTATTGGAATCCTTTCAATAAGAGAACACATCCCTTAAATATATGCATAAACACTCTTATTTTACTAATAAATAAAATATCTAATATTTATAATTTTGTTTATTTAAATATTTTAAATAAACATTACTTATTTTTTAATCAAATATTATACTTTATTTTTACGTATAATGTATTTAAAATTAGAAGGACTATTTAGTACTTACTATTTAATATTTACTAAATTACTAATTATATTATACCTGTCATTTTTTTTTTTTTTATAAAGGTTGTAACTTTGTTTTTTCTCTATGTTTTGTGTAGAGATCATCAAATCAAGTCTATCTAGATGTCACGTGAGAGAGGAAATGAGAACTTACCTAGTGAGGATATTGGATGACATTTTGGTACTGCGGTGGATGGTAATAGACTTGTTATTATGTGTAAGTTATGAGGGAAGATAATTAAAGGAGGCATTACACGTTTGAAATAACACTTGGCACATAAAAAGGGTCAAGTAGTTGGATGCTCAAATGTGACCACACAAGTAAGAGAACAAATGATGAAACATCTACAACAACATGCTAAGAAGAAAAGAGATAAACAAAAAAGGCAAGATGAAGTAGAAACCCAAATTAGAGGAGATTTTGAGAATTTGAGCGATGAAGAAGACTTGGAAGAAGAAAGTATGAGATTTGCTCGAGTAGAAAGCATACGATCACAGCAACAATGGGAAGAGAGACAAAGATTTCGAGTAAGAACAACTGAAGGGGTAATATTTATGAAGAGGGAGGTGGCTCCGGCAGTGGCTAGCAGTTGTTTCAGTAGAGTAGGAGCTCGATCTTATAATGGTTGAGAAGCTGGTGGTAGTGGATGACAATGGATCAATCCCGATGCCCCTGAAGCTAGACAAAAGGCAATGGATCCTATTTTGGAAAAAAGGAAGAGTGCAAAACAACCAAAAATCAACACTAAGTTATTGAAAGGTTTAAGAAGTAAATTAGGAAAAGAACTTGAAAAATTCCTAATTTATAATCGGATTCCAGCGAATGTAGCTGACTCTCCATTTATGCAGCCTATGCTTGATGTTGCTACAAAGGTTGGAAAGCTGGTGAATGGTCCATCACCATATGAGGTATATGAAATTTATTTGGAGCAAGAGTATCAAGAAATGAAAAATTATATAACTTCTTTTGCTGGAATTTGGAAGGAAAGAGGTGTAACCATGGTTCGAAATAGCGGTCGCGGATAACGTTGCGTAACGGTTGCGGGTGTCGCGGGTCGAGGGAGACGCGGGTGTTACATAACGAGAAGTGGGCGTAACGGTTGTGAATTTTTTTCACGCAGCACAACCATGCCAAAATCGAAAAATAAGCATGAAATCCATTAATACATGATTTTTAATGAATTTTTAAGGCTTTCATTCAACCTACAAATGCTTTTTAATGGGCATTATGATTTTTATATTAATTTTAATGCGCTGTTTACAAAAAAAAAACATATTTTTTTTATAGTTTACATTACTTTAATGAGTGAAAAGATGTAGAAATGTAATTAAAATGAAGAATCAATTAATTAAACACATAAAGTTACTAAAAATGAGTCAATAGACTCAATACTCAATATATACATTACACATACATGAATTTAAAAAGTGATTGACATCAAATATCAATAAATAGTTGAAAATACATGAATACAATATTACAAATTTATTACACATGTCACCACCAAAAAGAATGACGTGGAGGTTCTTTATAATTTACATTTGTATCTTGAGATTGGGATTGGAAATTATCTCCCCATCCTTGTGGAAATACAAAGCTAAATAAACCCAAGTTTGTGTCATTTCGTTGTTGCTCTTGAAAATGTACTGGTGGTGCAAATCCAACTGATATAGGGGATGCATAATCTCCTCTTTGACCATATTTTGAATAATGTCCATAAGTTGGGGTTAGGGCTGGCTTTGGGTAGTGTGTAGAAGAAGACTCACTAGATCTTGAGATTCCTGATCCACTAGGATAAAAATGTGAGTCACGAGATGCATAATGTGGATATGCTGGATGAGATCCATATGATTGTGATGATGAACCATCTAAACCAAAGTCACCAAAACTACAAACCACACCATATGAATTTTCAACAGTATCACTAGGGTCACCACGAGCATTCCTTCTCCTGGGTTGTGAAGATTGGTTCCCTGGAGGAATACCAAAGTCATAATTTTTAGGTATGTCATGTAGTCCATAAGGATTAGAAGGATGTATATCCCTTACAAATGATGTCCCTGTGTCATATCCATAATTATATTCTACACCGCCGCCTCTACCACCACCACTACCACCCCCCCAACCCTAGCTCCAGCACCACTATTACCATCATCATCACGTGGTGGGCTCAAAATTGTCATCACTTTGTGTACGTTCAGGGCTTGGACTTGAATCATCATGCACGTTTATTGGTGGTTGATCACCTCCTTCTGTAGTACCACCAACTTTTTCATTTAAGCAATTTGAATTGTCCTGACCCTCGAGTAGTGTTGTCTCTCTCTCCTCTAACCATTGACTTAAATGATCATCTTCTTCGAAAATGTAGTCCAAATTGATAGGATTGAAACCCTCTTCAATTTCTCGTTGACTTCTTCTAATTGTACGTCTTAACTTTAACCTCATGTTGTAATGTACAAAAACAAGTTTTTGTAGTCTCATGTACTTTAATCTATTTATTGTTTTCGTATGAATGAGGCTAAAGGTGCTCCAATTACGCTCACAGTTCGAAGTTGATGTGGTCTGGTTAAGAACTCTGATTGCTATTCTTTGGAGCTCAAGAGCACACAAGCCATAATGAATCCACCATTCGGCTGCATGAATACTTAAAAAGAGTTTTATGTCAGTATAGCATATATTTCAAAAGTCAAATTTGAACATAAAGAGAGAAAATAGAGCCATTCATCAATTATTTAGCTATATAGCCTATATTTACTAGGATTTGTTTGTTTCACTGCCCTTTGAGCCAACGGGGTTCCAAAAGTTTCCTGCCTATCTCGATATAGCAACAACTAAAAAAGGATGATTGTGAAATATAATTAATTAATTAGATGCATTAATAATTATTTTTGAAAGTAGTACAGAATAGTAGAACAATTCATTATTTAATTTAATGGAACCAATACTTACTTGATTAATAGCCCGAATTTGAGTATCAATATCGGGTACCAACTTGGTTATCACTTTTTTAACCCCATCCGTGACTTCTCTAGCAACTTCAGGAGAGGGTGGGGCACCATAAAGAAATTGTGGGTTCAAAAATATCCTACAATTAAATCTAGAAACATATTAATCAATAGTTTTGTAATGCAACTATGCATAATTTAAAAGTTAAAATAATAAGAAATTGTATTTGATTTACACTTACTAGCAGCGTGCAAATCTTGGTGCAACTGAAAACTCCACTAGTTGTCAATAATTTTCCAATAGTCTTTGTAAAATCGGCAATCTTTTTGAATGGCCAACTTTGCCTTATCAATTGCCTCGTATATGAAGCCCATGGTTGGTTTTTCATCACCATCAACCAATTGAAGAACTTTCATTAAGGGTTCTTGCACTTTAATTAAATCAGAGGCCTTTTGCCAAAACTCTTTGCCTAAGATAATTTTCTTTGAATCATATGCTGGGTTTGATTTTGCCATCCCAAACCTTGAGTTTTCCCAAGCATTAGATGTAAACATTTCCCTTAATGCTTGTTTTTGCCTGACAATAGTCTCCAAAGCAATGAAGTTTGTGGCAAATCGAGTGATGGTAGGACGAAGTAACTCTTTATTATTTGTGAATTTCTTCATGAAATTCACTGTCCATGTGTGGTTGTAAATAAATGAGGTTATTCTTTTTGCATCTTCTAAGACCTTCTTCACGTTACTTTTCTTACCAATATCTTTAAGAATAAGGTCTATGCAATGAGCTGCACATGCTGTCC
Organism: Malania oleifera; assembly: GCF_029873635.1. Classification (NCBI taxonomy): domain Eukaryota; kingdom Viridiplantae; phylum Streptophyta; class Magnoliopsida; order Santalales; family Ximeniaceae; genus Malania; species Malania oleifera. The sequence goes on along the minus strand of NC_080427.1, from coordinate 64,859,088 downwards.
AATAGAGATTGAGCCTCTTCTGCATTAATAATTTTCCTCCTGCCTTTATTGCAGCTTCATTATCAGTCACTACTTGGACACCATTCTCCTTTCCAATTTCTTCAACCACCTCGTCCATTAATCTGAAATGAAATTATAGATTCAATAATTACTACTATTTAATTAAAAACATGCAAGTCCATAATACTATTTGAATATTCAATTAAAAAATTACCTGAAATAATATTCAGCTGTTCTGCTTCGCACATCAAAGGCATCAACTGATTTATGAAAGACGGTGCCTCTATCGCAATAAACTAAAAAGTTTATAATATGTTTTCTAGTTGGTCCTAACCAACCATCACACATAAGGGTTATACCTCTCTCCTTCCAAATTCCAATAAAAGAAGCTATATAATTTTTCATTTCTTGATACTGTTGCTCCAAATAAATTTCAGATATCTCATAGGGTGATGGACCCTTCACCCCCTTTCCAACCTTTGCAGCAATATCAAGCATAGGTTGCATAAATGGAGAGTCAGCTACATTTGCTGGAATCCGATTATAAATTAGGAATTTTCCAACTGCTTTTCCTAATTTACTTCTTAAACCTTTCAGTAACTTAGTGTTGATTTTTGGTTGTTTCGCACTCTTGCTTCTTTCAAAAATATGATTCATTGCCTTTAGTTTAGCTTTAGGAGCATCAGGATTGATCCATTGTCGTCCACTACCTCCAGCTTCTTGACCACTATAAGATCGAGCTCTTACTCTATTGAAACCACTGGTAGCACCACTGCCAGAGCCACCTCCCTCTTCATAAATATTACTCCCTCCAGTTGTTCTTGCTCGAAATCTTTGTTTCTCTTCCCATTGTTGCTGCGATCGTATGCTTTTTGTTCAAGCAAATCTCATACTTTCTTCTTTCAAGTCTTCTTCATCGCTCAAATTCTCAAAATCTCCTCTAATTTGGGTTTTTGCTTCTTCTTGCCTTTTTTGTTTATATCTTTTCTTCTCAACATACTGTTGTAGATGTTTCATCATTTGTTCTCTTACTTGTGTGGTCACATTTGAGCATCTAGCTACTTGACATGTCTATTACCGTCCACCGCAGTACCAAAATGCCATCCAATATCCTCACTAGGTAAGTTCTCGTTTCCTCTATCACGTGACATATTGATAGACTTAATTTGATGATCTCTACACAAAACATAGAGAAAATGCAAAGTTATAACCTTCCTACAAAAATGACAAGAATAATATAATTAGTAATTTAGTAAATATTAAATAATAAGTACTAAATAGTCCTTCTAATTTTACATATTTATTACGTAAAAATAAAATATAATATTTGATTAAAAATAATAAGTAATGTTTATTATTTTTATATTTAAATAAACAAAATTATAAAATATTAGATATTTTATTACAAAAAAATATATTCCTTTATCTTTAAACAGATATTTTTATTATTTTTTATAACTTGATTTTATTTTCATTTATAACTATAAGAAATTAACATTATAATTTTAAATGTGAAAAAGACTTTTGCTATAGAGATCCATACCGTACAAATTGATTATTTAACTTTTAAACATTTTCTCAGTATATGGATTAAAATAAAATTTTTCTACAAATTCCAATAGTAATTAGTAAAAATCAGAATTATTAATGTATTAACTATTAGGTTAAAATTTTTTTTATTAAGTTATCAATTTTTACTTTATTTGATAACTAAAAACAAAAAATAGATCATGTAAAGATTTATTTTACCTAATTTTAAATTTAAGGTCAAAATGATGTTTTAAAACTTAAATATTAATAAACAGGAAATATGTGATGGAACTAGATTTTCATAATTACCTTTCAAAAAATTAAGACAATTAAAATATTTATAAATTAAGACAATTTTATCTTACATAATTATTATTGATTTCTAATTTTTTACTCTATTAAATTACCCTTTTTTTTAATTCAATTTAACAAACATAATTTACAACAAAATAGAATTTAAAAAAGAAAAAGCATAATGAAAAGTTTAAGACTTAGTGCTGTGGGTTTTGAGTATTGAGTGAATTTTTAAAGCTTATCTCATACGCTGGGGAGTCTGAGTGAGACCAAGAGAGGGGAGGGGACTCGGAGGAGCCTCGAAGGAGTGAAGGCTGCGAAGCATGAATGGTCGATGAGCGATGACTCCAAGCTTCGAAGCCGAAATTGAAGGGTTGGCTGGTGGCGAGTGCGACGACTGGTGGAGGGAGCTGCCGACGGGCTATCGGGGACTTGCAGAGGTGGCGGAGCTACTGCAGACTTGTCGCCGGTGACTTGCTAAGCTGCTGCAACTGCAAGTTTGCAATTCCTAAGTCCTAGAAGGCTGCGAAGATGAGTAGATCTGCTCACTCTCAAGCTTCGAAGAAGTGAAACCTTCTTATTGCTTCGGCCAACAAAATTTCAAGGTAAGTTTTTTACGTTCCAGTTTGCTCTTTGAATGTTAGACTTAGATTGGATGGCAGATGGGTGATTGGGAGAGGGGGAAAGCAGCGCTGCAGCAGAAAGCCTTTAGGGATTCAGATTTCTGCAAGTTGTCGGCCATGTAACAGTCCGTAACGGACTGTTACAAAGTGTAACGTTGGGGTAACGGCCGCTACGGGCCATTACATATTCGTAACGGCCGTTACGACTATGAATTTTTTCCGAACCGCATTATCGGCCCGTATCAGTTTTGGAGCCTTCGATTTCTGTTACGTATAGGCTGTTACGCTACGTAACGGCCGTTATTTAAAACCATAGGTGTAACCCTTATCTGTGATGGTTGGTCAGGACCAACTAGAAAACATATTATAAACTTTTTAGTTTATTACGATAGAGGCACCGTGTTTTATAAATCAGTTGATGCCTTTGATGTGCCAAGCAGAACAGTTGGATATTATTTTAGGTAATTTTCTAATTTTAATTGTATATGCAAATAGTATTATGAACTTGTATGTTTTTAATTAAATAGTAGTAATTATTGAATCGATACTTTTATTTCAAATTAATGGACGAGGTGGTTGAAGAAATTGGAGAGGAAAATGTTGTCCAAGTAGTGACTGATAATGAAGCTGCAATGAAGGCAGAAAGAAAATTATTAATGAAGAAGAGGCCCAATCACTATTGGATAGCATGTGCAGTTTATTGCATAGACCTTATTCTTGAACATATTGGTAAGAAAAGTTACGTAAAGAATGTCTTAGAAGCTACAAGAACAATAACCTCCTTTATTTACAATCACACATGAACAGTGAATTTCATGATGAAATTCACAAATAATAGAGAGTTACTTCGCCCTGCCATCACTCGATTTGTCACCAACTTCATTGTTTTGGAGACTATTTTTAAGCATAAACAAGCATTAAGGGAAATGTTTACATCTAATGCTTGGAAAAACTCAAGGTTTGGGATGGCAAAATCAGGCCCAGCTTATGATTCGAAGAAGATTATCTTAGGCAAAGAGTTTTGGCAAAAGGCCTCCGATATAATTAAAGTGCAGGAACCCTTAGTGAAAGTTCTTAAATTGGTTGATGGTGATGAAAAACCAACCGTGGGTTTCATGTACAAGACAATTGATAGGGTGAAGTTGGCCATTCAAAAAGATTGTCGGTTTTACAAAGACTTGGAAAATTATTGACAACCGGTGGAGTTTTTGATTGCACCAAGATTTGCACGCTGCTGATAAGTGTAAATCAAGTACAATTTCTTATTATTTTAACTTTTAAATTATGCATAGTTGCATTAAAAAACTATTGATTAATATGTTTCTAAATTTAATTGTAGGATATTTTTTAAACCCACAATTTCTTTATGGTGCCACACCCTCTCCTGAAGATGTTAGAGAAGTCACGGATGGGATTAAAAAAGTGATAACCAAGTTGGTACCCGATATAGATACTCAAATTCGGGCTATTAATCAAGTAAGTATTGGTTTTATTAAATTGAATAATGAATTGTTTAAGTATTCTGTAATACTTTTTAGAATAATTATTAATACATCTAATTAATTAATTATATTTCACAATCATCATTTTTTAGTTGTTGCTATATCGAGATAGGCAGGAGACGTTTGGAACCCCGTTGGCTCAAAGGGTAGTGAAACAAATAAATCCTAGTAAATATAGGCTATATAGCTAAATAATGGATGAATGACTCTATTTTCTCTCTTTATGTTCAAATTTGACTTTTGAAATGTACGTTATAGTGACATAAAACTCTCTTTAATTATTCATGCAGCCGAATGGTGGATTCATTGTGGCTTGTGTGCTCCTGAGCTCCAAAGAATAGCAATCAGAGTTTTTTGCCATACCACATTAGCTTCGAACTATGAGCATAATTGGAGTACCTTTAGCCTCTTCCATATGAAAACAATAAATAGATTAAAGTACATGAGACTACAAGAACTTGTTTTCGTACATTACAACATGAGGTTAAAGTTAAGACGTACAATGAGAAGAAGCCAACGGGAAATTGAAGATGGTTTCAATCCTATATCAATTTGGATTACATTTTCGAAGAAGATGATCCTTTGAGTCAATGGTTAGAAGAGAGAGAGAGAGACCACTACTCGACGGTCAGGACAATTCAAATCGATTAAATGAAGAAGTTGGTGGTATTGCAGAAAGAGGTGATCAACCACCAATAAACGTGCATGATGATTCAAGCTCAAGCCCTGAACATACACAAAGTGATGACAAATCTTGGTTTGAGTCCACCAAGTGATGATGATGGTAATAGTGGTACTGGAGTTGGGGTTTGGGGGGGGGGGGGTTGGTAGTGGTGGTGGCTGCGGTGGCGGCATAGAATATAATTATGGATATGACACAGGGACATCATTTGTAAGAGATATATATCCTTCTAAACGTTTTGGACTACATGATATACCTAAAAATTATGACTTGGGTATTCCTCCAGGGAACCAATCTTCACAACCCAAGAGAAGGAGTGCTCGTGGTGACCCTAGTGATTCTCCTGAAGATTCATATAGTGTGGTTCGTAGTTTTGATGACTTTGGATTAGATGGTTCATTATCACAATCATATGGATCTCATCCAGCATATCCACATTATGCATCTCGTGACTCACATTTTTATCCTAGTGGATCAGGAATCTCAAGATCTAGTGAGTCTTCTTCTACACACTACTCAGAGCTAGCCCTAGCCCCAACTTATGGACATTATTTAGGATATGGTCAAAGAGGAGATTATGCACCCCCTATATCAGTTGGATTTTCACCACCAGTACATTTTCAAGAGCAACATCGAAATGACACAAACTTGGGTTTATATAGCTTTGTATTTCCACAAGGATGGGGAGATAATTTCCAATCCCACTATCAAGATACAGATGCAAATTTTGAAGATTCTTTTTGGTGGTGACATGTGTTATATTATAAATTTGTAATATTGTATTCATGTATTTTCAACTATTTATTGATATTTGATGTCAATCACTTTTTAAATTCATGAATGTGTAATGTATATATTGAGTATTGAGTCTATTGACTCATTTTTAGTAACTTCATGTGTTTAATTAATTGATTCTTCATTTTAATTACATTTCTACATCTTTTCACTCATTAAAGTAATGTAAACTATAAAAAAATATGTTTTTTTTTGTAAACAACACACTAAAATTAATATAAAAATCATAATGCTGATTAAAAGGCATTTGTAGGTTGAATGAAAGCCTTAAAAATTCATTAAAAATCATATATTAATGGATTTCATTCTTATTTTTCGATTTTGACATGGATGTGCATGCGTGAAAAAAATTCACGATCGTTACGTCCGCTTCCCGCTACGTAACACCCTCGTCTCCCGCGTCTCGCGATGCCCGCAACCATTACACGACGTTACCCACGACCGCGATTTTGAACCATGCAAGATGACGTAAAAATTGTGAGAAATTAAAGAGTTAACTTGAACTAGACTTGTGCTACCTTCATCCTTCCAGTGAGAGATTGATAGTCTCTCAAGAAATTGAAGAAAGATTGCGGCAAACTGGATGAGTCTCATGAGATTTTTTCTGCTTGTCTTCACAAACATGGTTGTGATATTTTTACCATACCATTTGAGAAATTGGATACAGTGCAAATTTCATAATTCTGAGAAGATATTGGTTCTGCCTGAGACAAATTTAATGTTCAGTTGATAGTTTGATGTTTTCTTGTGAGAAATTGAAGGATTTTAGCAAGACATGCATGATCAGCTGTGACTAGTGAGGTATTGGATTAATTCCAAGAACTTTAGAGTTTTCAAAAATTGAAGTATAGAATGCACAGAGTCTGCTTGAGAACCCCATGGTGAGTCTACATGCACTTAGGTATGGATTTGGACTCCTATGAAATTGATTTAATGAATCGTATCTAATTATTACATGAGTGAATTTGTGTGGATCCATATATTTGTGCTCTTTATATCTGCTTTTCTGTTGAAGAAGAGGAGCCATTTTAATAGATATGGTACCTAACTAGTTGACATTTCCTGAAAATAATTTAAACAGATCCTGGCTGCTGATTTTGTTTTGTTTTATCTTTTTGGATAAAATAGCCGACCCATCCTAGTGGGACTAAGGCTTGGTTTTGTTGTTGTTATTTTTTTGGATGAAAATTGAAAAAATATTATTGAGGAATGGTCAAATGTACAAAAGGACGATAAGGTTTGCTCTTAAGCAAAAAAAAAGTGCAAAAAATACATACAAAAGATACACACTAGCAAAACCACCTATTCATGTTGAAACAAAGGCCATGATGACACAGATAAGATGATAATGGAAAGAGATGTAATGAAAAAAGCAAGTATTTCACTCCAACCACCCTAGAAAACAAAAAATGTGGCGCTTGGTTTGTAGGATATAAGATGCCCTCTAGCACTTGATTGTTTCCAAAATATCTTTAAATTGAATAAGAGATGCTTCGACCAAAAAAAAAAAAGAACGAGAAATGATTGTGCATAGTATTTTAGCACAAAATTAAACAAGTAAAATAAATCCTAAGAAATCAGTTAACTCATTAAAAGCACAATAAAAAACAACAATTAAATAAGAAGATGAGAGAGAAGTAGTTGTAGAGAGGGGGGAGGCGCAAGTGTGAGATTGGAAATGAAATAGCTTATAAACATTTGATGTTATTTTTGGAATAAAGTAGGTTATTTTTGGTTTACCAAGGATTGTTTTTAGATGTGGTTCTAATTGCTAATGAAGTGGTGGAGGATGTGAAGAGGAGGGGAAAGAGGGGTGTTTTATTTAAATTAGATTTTGAAAAAGGTTATGACATAGTGAGTTGGGATTTCTTGGATCATGTGATGGCTAGGAAGGGGTTTGGAGAAGTGTGGAGGAGATGGAATAAGGGGTGTTTATCCTTGATGTCAATGTTTGTCATTGTGAATGGTCAGTGGAGGGAGTGGTTTAATGTTTTGAGGGAGGTGCAACAATGGGATCCTTTATCCCCATTTCTTTTCACTCTAGTTGTTGATGTGTTTAGTCATATGTTGAAGGCATGCTTAAAGCATTGATGTGATTCAGGGCCTTTAAAAGTGGGTAGGGAACTGGTTATGGTTTCCCATATTCAATTTGCTGATGATACCCTTACCTTTTTTGAGGACAATCTTATGGAATTTTGGAATCTTTTAAACAGTCTTGGCATTTTTTAGAAAATTTTAGGTTAAAGATCAACATGTCTAAAAGTGCGGTTAAGTGTTTGAACAGTAGAATGGGTGACATTGGGGTTTTCGCTAATTTAGCTAATTATGCTACTCTTGAGTGATCGTTTACTTATTTGGGTCTTCCTTTAGGTGCTAATCCCAATTCTTTTACTTTTTGGATTCAGTGGTGAAGAGATTGGGGGAACATACTAGAAAATTGGAAGAGAGCATATTTATCTTTAAGGGGTCACATCCCTTTTATTAGTGCTATTTTTTTTTGTTGTCTAATATCCCCATTTATTTTCTTTCTCTTTTTCGGATTCTAGTGGGGATGGTTGATGCCATGGAGAGGAATAGAGGATTATGAGAAACTTCTTGTGGTTGAGTATTGAGGAATAGAGGAGTGATAATCTTGGTAGGTGGGAGAAGGTTAGAATACCAAGTCTGAAGGGGGTTTGGGCTAGTTTGGGCCTTTGGAACTTGGTTGCCAAAAACATCTCTCTAGTTGGAGAGTGGTTGTGGAGGTTCCCTTTGGAGGTTGGATCCTTATGGCACATGATTATTAAAAGTAACAATGGGTTGTGTCTGAATGGTGTGATACTAAAAGGAGTGGTAATGTTTCTCATGCAACCCCTTGGAAATTTATTTCTGAATTGCTCACATCTTTTATCCTTTTACCCGTTTTCATGTTGGGAATGGGGGTCCTATTCGTTTCTGAGAGGATGTTTAGGTTGGTGAGGTTTCATTTGTATCTTTGGTCCCTTGCCTTTTAAGATTGTCTACCATGCATAATGCACTGATTAATGCTCTCTATTCTCTTTTTTTTTTTTGTTAGGGGGGCTATCTTGGGATTTTCATTGTTGGGAATCTCAATGAGAGAGAGAGAGAGAGAGAGAGAATGATGATTTAACTATTCTGTTAAGAGTGTTGGAATCCTTTGTACCTCGAGTGGAGAGTGACTCAAGGTTCTGCTCCGGGGATTCATATGGCTCTTTCTCCAAAAAAACTTTTGTTTCCCTGTTGTTGAAAATTCATAATCCTTCTTATTTCCCCTAAACCTTTTTTTTTTTTTTGGTTGGAAGGCTAAGGCTCCTCAGCAGGGTGCTTATGTGGACTGAGGTTCTTAATAGGCTTAATATCAATGATTTGATACAAGTGAAAAGGCATTTTGAGGCTATCAGTCCCAATATTCGTGTGATGTGTTCGTAGAAACTAGTGAACATTTATTTTTTCATTGTCGAGTGGCTAAGCAACTTTGGGTTAATCTTTTTCTTGATTTTTTTGAGGAAAATTTGGTGATGCCGCTGGTTTTGAGAGGAGTAAGAAAGTAATAGCCTTTTGGAGATGTGCGGTTTTTGCACTGTTTTGTACAGTGTGGATTGAAAGGAACGCATGGATCTTTAAGGACAAAACAAATTCCTTACCTGTTTTTTGGGATAGAGTTATTTTTTGCCTTCCTTTTGGGCTCATTCTTGAGTTTCTTTCAGGGATTGTTTTAATTAAACATCCAGCTGTATTGGGAAGTGGCTCATGTAATTGAGTCCATTTTTTATTTTTTTAATTTTAATTTTTTGTTTTTATGACAATTACTTATCCTTCACGTCTTGTATTCTTATTTCCTTTCTCTTAATAAACTTCATATATATATATATATATATATATATAGATATAGATATAGACATGGGGCTTTTTTTTGTATGTGTATACTTTTTTACTCCTCTCCTTAGTCATGTAGAATTAATCAACAATGTCTATCAAAGAACTAGGGCACACATAGCACTTGGCAAAGAAACCAAAAGCTTATGCCATATTTTAAGCCATAGAGCAATGAAGAAACATCTAAGCATGGGATTCATCACTAACATAACACATCACATATAGATTATGAGAGAGAAGGCTTTATTTTAGTGCATTGTATGTTGACTCTATTTAGGCATGTCGATCCACACAAAAAGCCTTAACCTAAGAGTATCTTAGCTTTCCACAAATGATTAGGTAGAGGAGAAAATTTGAGAAGCAAATTGAATGAGAAAAATAAACCAAGACTACTAGTTCATTGGCCTTAGGATTAGTCTAGAGACCAATCAACGAGTAGTAATTAGGTGAACTAACTGCACCTAGGAAAATAACTTGTTGGTGGTGACTATCGAACCATTATTATTACCTCTCGCTATTCCAGACCCTTTTCTGGGATGTTGTGACAACATTTGTGTAAAATAAATGAATATCATTGAAAGTTTTGGCACTATTTTCTTGTGGAAATAGTTTTATTTTCCATTTCTAATTTTTCGAATAAATACAAAAATGCCACCTTGTTTTCCAATTTTCCAAATTTATATAGAGAAATTGCAAAACATCATTTAATTATTTTCTAGATTTCTGATATCTTACTTTGCGTATTGGAGCATTGAACTCAGATCTTGGATTTTAATTTGTGTGAATTATGCATTAGGTTTCTTCCTAATCCACACAAATCCAAAACCAAGCTTCAAAATCCATGATACAATACACCGCCTTCTATGATTTTTGAAAAATTGAAAAAAAAAAAAAAAAGTTGTCTTTTTTGTAACTATTTTGAAATCTAGAAGTAAAAAAATGAAAAAAAAATGTTTTTCACAATTAAACAAACTCTTTATATTTTATTTTTTTAATGTGAATCTTGGAAAACTAAAAAATATATTGAAAATTTTATATTTTTTTTGGAGAACTTAAAAATGGGCAATGGAAGATGTTTTTCACAACTAAATGGGCCCTAAAGTTCCCTAAAAAAATTGAAGTTCTTTTTATTTGGACTACGACACTTGAGAAAATCAATACCATTGATATGCTTCAGAGGAGAAGACCTAATAAGGCTGCATCATCTAATACTTATATCGTTTGTTTGAGGAGTGGAGAGATATGCTCGCATCTGTTTCTTCATTGCCCTTTCACTTTGGCCATTTGGAATAACTTTTTTGGTTTGGTGAGAACTGGGTTTATCCCATCACATTGAAGGATTTTTGTATTATTGTCTTTAGAGGATTTGGCAAAGGAAAGGACGAAAAGCTTTGTGGAGTGCACTATTATTGTTATTATTTTTATGTTTTATGTTGGAGAGGAAATGCTAAAATCTTCAAAGGTGTGGCTGTTATTGACAATTTGCTTTGGAGTAGAGTTGTTTGTCTTGCATTGCTTTAGGTTTCATTAGAAGACTTACCACGGGATTAGTTGGCTTTGCTTATTGAGTTATTTTCTATTTTTTCTTGTGGTCTTGTAGCTGGTTTCGTCTAGTAAAAGGAGGATTCCTTATGCTCTTTTATTATTCCTTCTCTTGTTGTTGTGTTTTCTGTCCTCTTCTAATACAATTCTATGTTTATATAAAACGATACACAGAAAAAGGACATATTATTAGGCACAAAAAAAATTATGTCGTCTATAAACTGAAAATGTGAAAAGAGGCGCGTCATCTCTCCTTATTGAAAGGGCTTAAACAAAATTTGTATCAGCAACCCTATTAGCCATCCTATTAAAAACATTAGCAAGTAAAATAAAGTGAAGGGAGACAATGGATGCAACTTTCCCCCGTTCTTTGGCATTGAAGTGAATAGATAGTCGCATTATCTTATTTAGAAACTAGGAGCGTACCTTTTCTTAAATTAGAGTGAGTTTAGAGAACTAGGAAATAGAGAAGAGGGAGAGAGAGGATATTAGATAAAGAAAACATGGAAGAGGAGAGGATAGAGAGAGGAAGAGAAGAAGGAGAAACAAACTTAAGAGAGGGAAATATGGGTTCAATTTCTAATTGCATTTGATTGTATAATACTCATAGACAAATTACTTATGCAGCCAACATTTGAAGTAAAACAAATAATATAGAGTACACATCAAAAGTATACGCAACAACAAAAAAAAGAAACCAAGCCTTAAGTCATTGTAGATGGGGCTGACTATTATAGGATTGAGAGCAATTTCCTTTCAGAATTTTATACCTATTAAATCATTATTAATATTTCATTCCAATTTATTTTAGCCCTACCCTTACACCTTTTGCTACCATTAATAATAATTAGCTTACTCCTTGGCTTGCGTTGTGTATGGACAAACCATCTAAGATGCCCCTCCCTCATCTTAGCTTCTACAAGTGCTATGTCTAACTCATAATGAATATGTTCATTGAAGATTTAGGACTGAAACTTGTGGATCCCTTAGGTAAGGAGTTGAGTGTGGGTCTAAGTCCCAAAAACTATAAGAGAGAAAAATAAAGCTTACGAAGAATTAAAAAATTTGGTCTCTTGTATTCATTATGGGGGTGGTAAGGGGATTAATTCTACTTTTATTACCCTCGTGCCTAAGAAATCTAGATTTGTTAAGGTAGAGGACTTCAGACCTATTAGTTTAGTCTCTAGTGTCTAGAAGATCATCACCAGAGTTCTAGCCAATAGGTTGAGCATATTGCTAGATAAGACTGTTTCTATAGCTTAGAGTGCTTTTGTGGGGGGTGGGGGAAAGAAATTTTGGATGCTATCTTGGTGGCTAATGAGGCAGTGGAGGATACTTGTAGGAGGAAGAAAAGGGGTTTTATTTTCAAATTGGACTTTGAGAAGACCTACTATAGAATTAGTTGGAGTTTTTTGAATAATTTTTTTGTGAGAAAGGGTTTTGGTGAGCAATGGTGCAGGTGGATATGGGGTTGTTTGTCTAATGTGTTGTTTTCGGTAGTAATGAATGGGGAACCCAAGTCCTGGTTTAGGGCGTCGAGAGGCATTAGAAAGGGGGATCCTCTTAGCCAATGTGTTGAGTAGAATAGTGGATAGGGGGATGGTGAGAGGGTTGGAAATGGGGAGAAAGGGAGTTGTGGTCTCTCATCTTCATATTGCAGATGATACCATTTTCTTTTTAGAAGATTGCAATCCTTCTTTTAACTGTGTTCTGGGTATCCTCAAAGTTTTGGAGAGAATTTCAAGGCTTAGAATAAATATAAGGAAAAGTGGTGTAGCGAATATTAATGTGTCTGATGATCGAGTTAGGAAGCAGTCTTCTATTGTGGGGTGTGGTATATTAGAGAGGGCTTTGACTTATCTAGGGGTCTTGTTAGGGGGGCAATCCTAGATGTTCAAAGTTTTGGAATTTGGTAGTGGAGAGAGTTGCTAAGAGGCTTGACGGTTCGAAGGGGCTCTTTTTCCCTTAAAGGGTAGAATCATCGTCATCCACGTCTCTAGTATCTCATTTTGTTATTTGTCTGTTTTTAGAATGCAATGGGGATTGCTCAGAAGATTATGAAAATCATAAGGGATTTCTTGTAGTCTGGGTCAAGGGTTTTAGGGATCATTTAGTAAGATGAGATGAGGTTTGTAGGACTGAATTGGAGGGAGCATTGGGTCTTGGTAATTTGGTGTCTAAAAACATCACCCTTTTAGCTAGGTGGTCATAGCATTTTCCTTTAGAAGATTACTCCCTTTGGCATAGCATGACTAGAAGCAAGTATGGGGTAGGTGTGGGGCACCGATGGTAGTTTTAGATGATCATCAAAGAGCCCTTGGAGATGTATTTTTCAAATTTATCCCTTGTTTACGCCTCACATTAAATTTGTGGTGGGGATGGGTTCTTGGATTTGTTTTTGGAAAAATCGTGGTTGGGGAATGACATTCTAGCCACATATTTTCCATGTCTGTTTTGCTTGAGCTCAAGGCAAAGTAGTATGATTTCTTTCTTTGTGGTTGATTTGAGTAGCCTTTTGGTTTCTTGGAATTTTTATTTTAGAAGACCTTTTAGTGATAGAGAACTGTTGGAACTTTCATTATTGTTATCGTTATTGAACAACTGCTATCTTTCTTCAGCTAGGAATACTTGGTCTTGGATTTTGGATTATTCGGGGGTATATTCTTTTAAATTTTTTTAAAGCTTTTGACCTGTTCTAATTCTTGTTTTCCCCTATATTCATCTCTTTGGAAGGCAAAAGATCCCCCAAAAGTTATTGCTTTCATATGGCTGATTATGCTTAATAAAATCAACAGTAATATCCTGTTGCAGGTGCGTGTGATATGCTATTTGAATTCTGAAACAGTCTTCATTTATTTTTACATTTTGCCAATGCTTGGAGAATTTGGAGTAATTTATTTGGTGTGATGGAAGAATCTTGTGTCTCTCCTGCATTGGTGGAGGATTGTTGTCTATTTCTTTTCAGGGATTTTGTAGAAGGAAGGAGAGGATGACATTATAGAAATGAGGTATTTTTCCAGTGTTGTGAGGATTCTGTTTGGAGCATAAATGCATGTATTTGTTCAGGTAGAAAATTGAATTGATAGCTAGTTTGAGAGAAGATCTATTGCCTGACTTCTTTATGGTCTGTTGGGTTCGCTTGCTTTAAGGGAGTTAGTTTTTAGGATATTCAGCCAGATTGGAGAAATATTCTGCTATGAATTTTATGTTTTGTTTTTGCCCAGTTTTTCTTTTATTAATTTGTTTTTCTGGATTTTTCCTGAATTTTAGTGGAACTGATATATTTATCCTTTTTTGTAAATTCGCCTCTTACCATTGAAATCTCGTCTTTTGTTAAAAAAAAAAAGTTTTTGGAATGCTGAGCATTTTGCTATTTTGTGGACACTTTGGCTTGAAAGGAACGCCAGAATTTTTATAGACCAGAAGACGCCTGTCAGCTTTATTTGGGAGAGAGCTACAATTTTGGCTTCCTTTTGGGCTCACTCTTTTGAGGTTTTTGAGGGTTGTTTACTGTCTGATATAGATAGGGAGTGGAAGGCAGCGTTGATCTAAATCTTTTGTGTTTTCTCTTTTCTTGTTTTTGATTTGTTTTGGACGACGCCTTATCCTCTTTCTCTGTAATTGTCTTCTTCTTGCTTAATGAAAAATTTGTTCTAAAAAAAGGGATCTTCTGCTTTGTGTAGTCTTCCTGTTTTGATGGCTGTTTGGATCCTCAATGTTTCTTAAATTTGTTTATCGATACAGGAAATTATTTTTATTGGTAAGCATTGTGTCATAATGGGTAAATCTACTTTGGTAAATCAAAGCTTCTTGGGGGTAGAAAGAGAGTGTTTAACACTTTAACTCATAGCTGCACTTTAAATGTAAAATATAATTTGAAATTGTGAAATTGAAATCAAACACTCTCTTTCTCTATCCGCCCCCCCCCCCCCCCCAATGTTCTCCTTTCTCTTCCTTCTTCTCTTCTTCTGTTCATTTCTGTGTTCTTTTTTCTCTTCCCTATTTTATCTCTCTTGTCCATGTCCCTGTAGTCTTATTATTACATGTTCTTTGTATTTTAACTAATATAGCCATTTATGAGTAAATTGACTTGGAATCTATGGTCTTTGCATTCATCTAAAAGCTAATTTGGTGTTCTGGAGAGCAGTTGTCTATTGGTAATTGTAGTGTGGAGTGCTGTTGATGATTTAGTGCTATGGAATATAGGCAATGAAATTATTGTGCTTTCCATGCCTGATTCCTCTGTCACCCAGAATCTTTATGGAGGTTTCCTCTCCTTTTGCCCCATTGTTTCTTTCCTTTTAATGGCAGAGGTGGGAGTTCAAGTGACAGCTCTGCAGTTGGAGAGAGGCTTCTATCCACGCTGCTGACTGAAATAGATGGTTTGGAAGAGGCTAAAGTAAATATTGAATTTTTAAAATTATGTTATGGCCTATTTTTTAGTGAACTATATGTACAAGAGACTGGATATTACAATCGTTTTCCCTATGTTATGGGTTTCTGCTTATTCTTTCCTTTTGTAGGGGATCCTTGTTTTGGCTGCTACAAATCGCCCTCATTTAATTGATCCTGCACTTATGCGTCCTGGACGCTTTGATCTGGTAAGATTTCAGTCTTGAATTATCTTTGAGTATAATGCATTTGGGAATTTTAAACTTCTGATTTTTAAGTGGGTGGTTCTGTAGCCAGGTCATTTTATGTTAGGTATTAAATAGTTGGAGTGATGCTTTGGTGGCATACCAGATGTAGGAAAAGGGTTGAGAATATGGAGAACAAGAACAATATGTTGTCGAACATTGCTGTTTTCATACCTACTTTGGAGACTAAGAGTTTTTTTTTTTTGGACCCTGAAAAAAGAATATATTAAAGGGCATCAAGGGGATGCCAAACCGTAGTACAAGAAATCAAGTTGAGTAAGTCTTGAACCATTCACCTACTTTGGAGATCGTACCAAATTGATTATCTTTACTTTATTATAAAAATGAGTAATTATGGGTTAGGCAGCTATGAATATCTGTTCATCATGATATTTGGTTTTTACAACACATGAGATGGTTATTCAACCCAACTGCCAAATTGATAGCAAGTCTCTTGTGAAGTTGAGTGGTGTCAAAGTTGCATTGTTTCACACTAAGGCTTGTTTGGTTGGCTGGAAAATATTCTCTACCCTGAATATATATTCCATTGTTTGGTTGACAGTAATATGCTTGTGTGAAATTTGTTATTTTCCTTTTCAAGTCAAAATAAATTCCATTACATGAAAAAGAAATAATTTTTATTATAATCTTAAGCTTCCAATTGTTTTGCGCAAGACGAAACATGTCTTTGTCTATCCTAAATATGATTTTAAAATTTAAATAGTTAGATTAAAATTTTTATAATTAGAGCATAACAACAACAACAACAACAACTAAGCCTTATGTCCCACTAGGTGGGGTCGGCTACATGAATCCTTCTTCACCAATTTTCCTTCGATAGATTTAGGGCTATTAAATCCTTATCATCTCATTCAAAATTATTTTAGGTATACCCCTACCCCTTCTATTGCCCCTCATAATAACGAATTCACTCTTCCTCATTGATGCACTATTTAGCCTATGTTATAGGTGCTCAAACCACTGGAGCTGTCCCTCCCTTATCTTCTACAAGAGTTACACCTAACTTACTGTGAATATGCCCATTCCTTAATTTATCTTTTAATGTTATACCCACTCATCCATCTTAGCATTCTCATATTACCAACTTTAACTTTTTGAATATGTTGTTTCTTAGTTGCTCAACATTTTGATCCATATAGCATAGCTGGTCTTATAGCCATCCTATAGAATATCCATGTTAATTTTAAGGGTATTCTCCAATTACACAACACACTTGAAGCACTTCTTTATTTTACCCAACCTAATTTAGCTCTATGCATTAAATCTTCTTAAATTTCTTCTTCAACTTGCATACTAGATTCAAGGCATCGAAATCTACTAATGTTACTGTTTTCTACATGGTTAAGTTTAACTTTGTCTACAATATTCCACCCATTATGACTGAAATTAAATTTCATATATTATGTCTTATTTATACTTATCCCAAAGCCTCTAGATTTTAAATTTTCTCTCCATAATTTTGACTAGATCCTACTTCACTCCTAATTTTATCAATCAAGACAATATTATCTGCAAGTGAAATACACCATGGAACTTCATTTTGAATACCCCTAGTAATTCCATCCATCACTAAAACAAAAAGAAAAGGACTCAGAGGAAATCCTTGATGTACACTTATTGTGATTGGAAATCCCCTAGTCTTTCCACCTGTACTTCTAATGCTAGTCATTACTACATCATACACATCCTTAATGACATCAATATACCTAGTACTTGCACCCTTTTTTTCTAAAACCAACCATAAAACTTCCCTAGGTATCCTATCATATGCTTTCTCTAAGTCAATAAATAGTAATACTATATGCAAGCTCCTTTTCTTTTTTCTAAACTTTTCCATGTAATTAGAATATATATTACAAAAAAAAATTCAATTGTTACATTTTATCTATACTGTATGTGTTGAGAATAATTAATAAAAAAGGATACGCTTTCTCGATTTTTGAGTATCTTTAGTAGATGTCTAATTTTACTTAGTCGCATATTTATCATGTTTTAAAGAATTTTTTAAATGCTAACCAAACAGCAGAAAATCTTTTTCCAAGGAAAATAATTTCTGATAAATATCATCCATGGAAATTATTTTTGTCTATCCAACCAAAATGAACCCTAATGTAAATATTACGATCCAACAAAAATCAAGTTAAAAAAATTCTAAAAATGTAGTTTAATCGACAAAGGTATTAGCTCTATGTATATAGGTTGGTCTAGTCTAGGATGAGTCCTACACTAGAAATGAATGATGTTAACCTTGGCAGGCATATAATTTGTGGTGCTTATAGATATCCTACTAAAGGCTCTATCCACGATCACAATAGTGAACTTAGCTTCTATATGATATAGGAAGGTGCTTGGAGATGATTATAGATTCCTAGATGAGTAATCTATACATTAAATGTGATCCTTCCTTGGCAGAACAAATTATTTTCTAGGTTCCAATGTTTTCTTAGGTTTTCTTCCTGGCAAGGTGACAAACTTGGCACCTCATCAATAAGATTTTTCAAAACTCGGTAGAGCTTG
Source organism: Malania oleifera (assembly GCF_029873635.1). NCBI lineage: Eukaryota > Viridiplantae > Streptophyta > Magnoliopsida > Santalales > Ximeniaceae > Malania > Malania oleifera. Next base: position 64,841,069 of record NC_080427.1, on the reverse strand, counting down.
CTTTGCTGGCATTGTTGCTTGTTCAGTTTAGGATGAATCCTGTATTCTACCTTAAACCTTATCTGGGATATAATTAGGGAGTGCTAATTGATATCCATATCCAATGAAGGCTCTATTAGGGAACTGAGCTTGTATATTCTAGAGAAAGGTGCTTGGTGATGGTTCTAGATTCCTAAATGAGTAATCCATACTTTGAGTGTGGTCTTTTTTTTTTTGGTAGAACAAATCATCTTTTAGATGCCAATGTTTTTTTGATAAGTTTCCTTCCTAGCGAAGTGACAAACTTAGCCCTTCATCTATTGGAGTTTCCCAAACTTGTTATAGCCATTGTTGTTTGTTTGCTTCTGTCTACCTCATTCTGACTTCTCACAAATTTAACTATCGTGTCTCTTCTACTTCTCCCTAGCAAGTCATATCTCTCTCTTTCAATTGACGCTGCCTCGTTCTCTCTCTTCTGTAGCAATCTCTCTCTCTCTCTCTCTCTCTTGATGTTGTCTCCAATGACCAGTGATGTGATATCATTCGTGCAGGCTGTGGGATGAGGCTTTCTTGACCACTGCAACAAGAAGAGTGCTTGCATCCCGGTGATCTATCTCCTGTTGAAGCAGTCAACAACAATCACTAGCAGCAAATGACAGGCTTTAGTGTGATCTCTGCAACCCCGACTAGGTTTCCGGAAACCTTAGCTTGTATTTTTCCCCCCATTATCCCTTGACAATTAACTTGTTAATCAACAGAAATCTATAGTGGGTTTGTTTTCCTTTTTATGAAGTTGACAATGAATATTTGGGTTCTAATTGGTATTGAGAATTTTTTTACCAGCTTCAAGTTGTTTGTTCATTGGCAGGGGAATTAGCTGTATGTGTAAGACAACTATTTTTTCCCTTTAGGGTGGAGGGATGGATGACCATGGTTTGGGTGCCAGATTGGTTCAGGGGTTGTACACTTCCATGTGTTTGGAGCATGAAATTCAGACATTGGATTTGTATTTGTGCGGATTTAGAAAAAAAAGAGTAGGTAATCGTATTGAGATTCTTTCAAATCCATACAAATCCAAATCCAAGCCCCTAAATCCATGCTCCCCAAACACATCTTTCTTTTATCCTTTTTGGGGTCAATTGGAAGCTCTCACTGAGCCTAGGCCTGGGCTAGATAAGGATTTATTGAAGATGCATATATAAGGATGAGAAATCTGGATTCAAGAAGATACCAAAATGATTGAAGTTGGGGTTGATACAATGATGATGAACTAATAGGGTTTGTTTTCTGTAAAATTGTCATGCCAAATTTTGTCCACGTTGTCTGTTAATTTGAACATCTTTTCATATTTACTTAATATCTTTGCATAACTTTTACCTTGTCAGAGATGTATAATGAGATCGCAACATTTAAAGGGTTAAAAATACAAACCAATTCACTGATTCAGGGATTAAAGCAGTATTCAAAACTTTACGCTCGCTAGGTGTTTGATTTGGAGAATCACATGCCTAGATATCCTATGCTCCTGCGAATAGGATGTCATTCCTATGGGAATTTGCATTCCCATCAAGAGATGAGAATGTTTTTTTGGCAGAAAAGATTCCCAGAAGTCCCAGGTGCCCACTTTGTAGTATTTATGGGATAAACAAAATGTAGGCATCAACCAGGAATCCTAAGATTCCTCTAAACAAATGACTGGTTAGTTTTACCAAAAGACACTAAAGTCACAGAATCAAATGAAATTAGCCACCAATGCTTCTAGCAATTCACCAACCAAATAACCACATCACAGGAAAAATCACTGTTATAGTCCAACCCTTTGCCTGAAAATTGTCTACTAACAACCAACTTTTGCTAAGGTAATCTCCACCTTCTAAAAACCCGCAGAATCAAGCACCTAAACCAGAGAGTTGAGTACCTACAGAAAATGTTGCGACTACTAAAAGAAGCAAAAGAAAACAATCCAGAATTGACACAAGCAGTTAAACAGACCATTACTCATGGAGAGAAGTGATATTCGCCAATAGAATACAATATATAGTGCGATCAGTGTCCAAAAAACCTATATAAGCACCTGGAACTCTTTATTGCACTGAATTGCATCCAGGAATGCTAAATAAGAACAGGCCACCAGGACTGAGATCAGCGTAAATACAAACCAATAATCTTTGCAGCATCACATGAGAAAGTGGGTTTCTGCTTAGTGTCATGGACCCCCAAATTAGACTTAATTAAGGGGCCACGCGGCACTTGTCGAGACTCTCCATCGACAGAGTCGGCCAATAATTACATGTTCAAACCTGCAAACATGAGCACCAGATAAGTTTCGAAAGCCACACGTAATCATGAAAGTATTAGTACAAACAATAATGAATCATGAAGGCAAGAGATGTTCATACTCAATGATAAATAGAACTATTTATTTTATTGAATTAATAGGACAACCATACAAGTCATAATGCAAGTAATTTGATATCCATTATAAATCCCTGGAGAATACATGTAAAGCCATCTCTCCTCCCCATTTAACCCACATCACATTTTCACCCCCTAACACTCTCCCACTCATTTTATCGACGCCCTCATCGATTTGCTGTAAGAAGTCTTCAATCTTCGGGTTCTGTTGTTGTTGTCTCGAAGTTCATGAAATCTTGAATCTTCTGTGTGGCATGCTAGAAGTTTTCTATCATCTCCTTACTGTTGTTGTTGGCAACCTTCGTCATTTACTACTTGTCTGCAAGGATCTCCTTTTACATCTTTGGTCTCTTTCCTCTATACATCCACTGTGCAAGGTAACTATGGCTTTTGGATTGTAATGAGCTGAAAAGGTCTCTTGTTGGTTGTTGAGTTCTTTTGGGCAATGAAACAAAATATAGCCATATCAAGTAGTTGCACCTAATTCTTCCAATTGACATTGACAAAATGGCGTAACTACTATTCTAGTAGTTCATGAAATATCTTCGTTTGTCCATCTATTGGTGGATGATAGCTTGAAGAGATGTGAAACTGCGAACCGCAGATTCTAAAAAATTCTATGCAAAAGTTGCCGGTGAATCTTTAGTCTCAGTCACTAACAATATCTTTGGAAACTCCCTAATACTTCCCAACATTCTTGAAGAATAGTTATGTCATCTCCTCTGTCGAACACTATTTCGGTGTGGGTATATACGTACCATATTTCAAAACCCTGTCTATAACCACAAGTATAAATCTTACATCTCAAAGGGTTCAGGAAGAGCTAGTATTTGATCTCTTATAATAGCATCCTTCAAGTCATCAAAGGCTTCCTAGCACTTCTCCATCTAGTTCTTCCCTTGACCCTTTGTTTTGTCAAAGGAGCAATTCTCCTCAAGATTAACTTGCCAGAACGTGCAGCGTTCACCCTACTTACCCTTTAGCGCTTGGCGTGATACCCCGCCTACCCTTCTCAGGCTGGTGTGGCACCTTGCCTATTTTCCTGGGTGCTTGGTGTGAACCATTACCCTTTCTCTACAATGTTTAACTAGCTAGAGCATGCAGTGTTCACCTTGCCTACCCATTAGCGCTTGGCGTGACACCCTTCCTACCCCTCTTTGGCACTTGGCATGGCACCCTGCCTATTTTCCTGGGTGCTTGGCGTGAAACATTACCCTTTCTCTGCCATGTTAACTTACCAAAGCGTGTAGCGTTCACCCTACCTACCCTTTAACACTTGGCGTGACACCCTGCCTACTCTCCCGGACGCTTGGCGTGAACCATTACCCTCTCTTTGCAGTCTAGTGGAAGTCCTCCGATCACTTCACCATCAAATTGTCTTTGTTTGTTTGTGAATTGGTAGGTTTTTGGTTGATTTCCACCATGTGGCCGTCAAAAGTGAGCGAGAGCGTTGGTTGTTAACCTGCCCCCTTATTGGTATCGGTTATCAACCTTCAAGACTTCTGTGCCATCGCATTTAACATAGTACTCATCTCCTGCGAGTTGTTCTAAAACTGGTTCGTTATGTTTCGAAGCTCGACCACCTATTTGAACTTCTCATTCAAGGTGTCAATGGATTCTTTGACATTCTCTGCACGCAATAAAAATAAACTAGAATTTCAGTTTACTCTCGTAGGGAGGCCTCAAACTCGATTGGCTCTTCCCGTTGGGATGCAAGGGATGGCGTCACACCCTCAATGTGTTTCAGCCGATTCTGAAGGCTTCCAACTGCTCACTACTCCTCTGTAAGATCTCAAGCTCTATTGGTCTTTTCTCCAGGGATTTTATATGTGGAATGAATTTCTCAAGTTCCACAATTCTATTCTTAAGATTAGATACACTATAGAGGTTTCCTCTAGTGTTTTCTCTAGTGGCCTCAAACTCTATTGGCATGCCTTTCTCTTTTGTCAATTATGTCCCAAACCCTTGGAGTTCAAAGAACTTTGTCTTCAAAGTTTCAAGTTTTGTCACTCTTGCCTCAAGCGCTTCAAAGCACGCACTCTGTCTTTACAGACTTTTATGTACCACTCATGGTGCTCACACACACACTGTGCTCTGATACCAACTGTCACAGACCCCCAAATTAGACTCAATTAAGGGGCTGCGCGGCACTCGTCAAGTCTCTCCCTCAACAGAGTGAGCCAATAATTGCACGTTCAAACCCTCAAACATGAGCACCAAATAAGTTTCGAAAGCCACTCGACCATGAAAGTATTTGTACAAACAATAATGAATCATGAAGGCAAGAGACATTCATACTCAATGATAAATAGAACTATTTATTTTGTTGAATTAGTAGGACAACCATACAAGTCATAATACAAGTAATTTGATATCCATTATAAATCCCCGGAAAATACATGTAAGGTCATCTCTTCTCCTTACTTAACCCACATTACATTGTCACCCCCTAACACTTAGCCTAGGTGTAAGGCTTCAAACCTTAAAAAAAAAATTTTGCCCCCTTGTTTGCAAATAGGATAAATTGGGTTAATGACGCTGTCATTTGGAACATAAATATTTATGCACGGCAAGAAGAATTGGGAATTAGGGCACTCCAATGATTCTTTTAAGGGCATATTGTGTGGGGTATTTGTAAGTTACTTTCTAAAATAAAGGGCTTTTGAATTTCAATTTTACAAAACACATAAATATAAATATCTTGTTCGGGTACTTTATTAAGAAGTTTAAGTCCAATTTCTTGAATAATAATTAAATACATTGTTAAAAAAGTTGATGGAAAATGACAATTCAGTGAGGCTACCCCAACATCCATCTCAAGGGTGGAGCAACTTGGTGATGTTCAGTGGATGTAGTTGGAACTCAGGGGAGCGAGGGAAGTAGACATTAGGGGTTTCCTTGAATGAGAACCAATGGTGTTATTTGGGAAGGGAAATTGGGTTATTGTAAATACCCTCTAAAAATCTCCTGGATTTTGAAAATCCTCAATGAGGTAAACAAGAAATTTTAATGATGACATATTTTTCATACCTATAGTGAATGAAATACCCTTGTAAAAGGGAGAAATGCTTTCTGTTGAGATTGTTAAATTTACTTTCGTATGGAGGATTTAGCTAAGTAGAAACTAACAGGGGGAGGTAAATTAAAGTTTGAGATCTTTTATAGAGGAACCTCAAAGCGGAATGATGAAGACTGCCAAACCAGCTTTCCCTGGAAAGGTGCACGGAAAGTGTGAGATCCTACGAAAGTAACCTTATTTTCTTGGGAAGCAGTCCGGGAGAGAATACTGTTGACTATTTATGGTGAAAAGGGTGGGGATGGGGAAGGTGCAAGTTAGAGAATACGTCCAACATCTCCTACTTCAGTCTTTGAGCAAGGGATTTTTGGGAGGCTGCTCTCTCAATGGTGGGTCTCTCTTGGGTGAGGGTTGATTTTCTATTGCCCAAAAATTATGGGTTTGGTTGGGCATCAAAATCTGTATAGAACAGAAAATAAAAATAAAAACAGCGACAACAACAACAAAACTACTCCATTCACTTTTTGTCTTTTGTTTTTTGTTTTTTTTCCAATTGTGCAAAGGGAAGGAGAGAGATATGAGAGCGCGAAGCATCTCTTTAATAGCTAAATGAGGATGGCTCAAACCTAGACCTTTTGGTACTACATGCTTTTCTTAATCTTGTTGACTTTTCAATTAGTGACTTGTGCTTGCGTTGGCATTCCCTTAGTGACCTTTAACTATGCTTGCTCCCTTTCTATTGGTTTTTTTTTTTTTTAAGTGAAAAAAAATACTTCACGCCCACATTCAGTAGAATGACAAACAGGTCACTAGGGATTTACATATAAACTAAAAAAAACCATCTCAGGCATCAAAACCAATAAAAAAGCCAGAACAATAATTCAAATAAATCAATCTAAACATGCTGTATGGTGAATTGATGGTGATATCACAACTCTGGCTTGCTGACATGAGCATTTTTCTCCTTGTTATATTTATGCCCCATCATGAAGAAGATGAAAAAAGAAAAGGGAAGATGGAAATTCATTTTTTCATTGTATTTTCTCTCTATTTCAAATGTTATTAAAAAAGTTTGTTTTAATATGATTGGAAATTAAGAAAATTCAAATGTTAATGATATATAAAATCAAAATTTTGTTCATGAATTTGTTATATATTTTGTTTTTTCTCACTCAATTACCAAACATGAAATAATAGATTTCTTCATGTTTTACTTTCTCTAATAATTTCCTAGTTCCAAACAGGATCTTAATGTTTTATCAGTCTACTGTTCTGATATGTTTACTGGAAAAAAAATTATTAGAAGAGTAGGGGGAATAAATCCTTATTCTTTAAGTAATTTATGACAACTCTGATACCATGTACAGCATCAACACTATTCTGTTTTGCTTGCCACTACTTCTATTTGATATTAAAACAGATAAAAGTTACAAAAATTCCCTCGGAACTTATATATTCTAACTCAGTTTCTAATTCAATTTTAGGTGCTTATCTTATGTATTCTGACCCAGTTTTTATTTCAATTGGTAGGTGCTTTATGTTCCGCCACCTGATTTAGAAGCTCGATATGAGATTCTTCGTGTACATACACGCAACATGTCAATAGCAAGTGATGTTGATCTCAGAAGGATAGCAATCGATACTGAGCTCTTCACGGGATCTGAATTAGAATTCCTGTGTAAGGAAGCTGGTATTGTAGCTTTAAGGGAAGACAAATCTGCCACTGAAGTGCGAGATCGCCATTTCCAGATGGTGAGAGGTTCACTAAGGCCGAGATTGACTAGAGAAGAAATTGATTCGTATTCATCATTTATGAAAAACCCGTCTTTGGAGTCTGCTGGCCGGTTTGATTGTAGAGCCAAAAAGGATAGCAAGTGTGTAAGGAATCAATTAGGCCTTTTTGGTCCAGTTACAATTAGTATCATCAGCTTCATATTGTATGTTGCAGCTAGGTATTTATTCATGCATACAGACGTGCACCATATGGAATTGCAACAACCTGAAGAATATAGCCAGAAGTGTCCTTGAACGTGGAAGCTTACCCCGTCTTGTGTATTCTTTCATCCTCATCGGCTTTCGGTTAAGAGTCATATACGTTTGTTCTATTAGAAGATAAATGAAAGTGGTTGTGCTGAAGAATGTGACATTTGTTCTATCATGAGCATTTATTTGGAACTAGACATTTTTTATACCACGATATTGGTTTGGATCTAAATTGCTAGCATCCCAGGTTTCCTCCAACTATTGATCAGTACCATTCAAATTTCTAGAAATCAGAGGCTAAACAATATTACTAACTGGAAGCTGATTAGAAATTCCAATACCAGATGGAGTACCTTCCTCCTTCCACTTGTATTTTGAGCTGGAGGAATTTAGGCTTGCCCTTTTTCATTACCAAAATCGCATTATTTGAGCCCCTAATTATCTAATCAGGAATCTAGTTACCACCCAAATCAACCTTATGTTGGAAGACCATAAGAGGAGATCCACCCTTTGGATCCAAACTGAAGCCCAAATCAATCTTTTCTGAAAAATGGGCTTGTTCAACTAAGTGGCTCAATTTAGTCAATAAAAAAAAACCTCTTTTTTCAAATACTTGAGCTAGGTCCAGAATGAGAAGTATGCATCCCCACCCAATTCTCTTTGTAGCCTCATCGCAAAATGTTGTTCTCGCTCCCTTTATATGCTGGGAAAGTAACAAAACAGTTAGCACAATGAATAAATTTTTTTTTAAAAATTAAATCTGTGACGAGTAAAAATAATCAACCAACAATAATAATAAATCACACACCACAATAGAAAAATCACGATTTTTAACGTGAAAAACTCCTCCAATGTGAAGGGTAAAAATCATGGGACCTATGAGATCCAATAAAATTTTCATTATAATAGAGGCAAAAATTATATCAGTATAATTACAAAAAATGCTCACAAACTTAGAGAAAAAAAAAATTCCCAAAAGAATCGCAATAAAAAAAAAAAGAATAAGCGAAAAGAAGTCACCCGAATGTAGTTAATATCAGTACTATAAAATCAGGGCCTCCAAAGTTCTAAAACAGATATCCACGATCCAAATCAAAGGTTGACAAATCCCGAACGTGCTCTCCAAATTTTAGCAAAATTGGACCACAAAAGACCTTTGATCGTCGAGTTGATGAAGACTACGCACCACACTACTGCTGCCTCACACATTGCCACACAATTTTTTTTCTTTACTGTTGTGGCGCTTCACACACTGCCGCCTGCTTTAAATTTGCCCTAATGGGCTTCCACGCACATGGGTCATTTTTTTCTTTTTTTAATGTTTGCTAGACCCAACAAATCTCCCCCTCTAGCCCATAAGTGGAAGGAGACATTCATTAAGATTATCAAATAATTTTGATACCGGTTGCCTCGGCACACAACTCAAGCTTCGCAGGAGGCACCACCTTTGTCATCATATCATCAACATTTTTATCAATGTGGATCTTCTCAAGTTCAAGCAAATTAGAATCCAAAACATCTCAAATCCAATGATATCTCACATCAATATGCTTTGATTTATCATGAAAGGTTGAATTCTTACTGAGATAAATAATACTTTGATTATCACAAAATAACACATACCTTTTTTAAGTAAATCCAAGTTCACGAACCAATTTCTTCATCTACAATAACTCTTTACATGTCTCAGTAGCTGCAATGAACTCAGCTTTTGTAGTGGATAAAGCAACACATTTCTGCAAGCTGGATTGTCAAGACACAGCTCCCCCTGCAAAGGTAATCAAATAACTTAAAGTAGATTTTCTCGAGTCCGAATCTCTAGCCATGTCAAAATCTGTATAGCTAACTAGAACAAGTTTTTTAGAACCTAAACAGAGTTTCAAATCAGTCGTACCACGAAGATACCTCATAATCCATTTCACAACATTCCAATGCTCTTTACCTGGATTAGAGAGAAATCTACTAACTACACCAACTGCATGAGTTAAATCTGGCATTGTGCAAACCATGACATACATTAAGCTACCAACTAAAGATGCATATGAAACACTTTCCATGTCTCTCTTTTCTTCATCATTAGAAGGAGAATGTTTACTACTTAACTTGAAATATTTAGCAAGAGGAGTACTTACCACTTTGGCTTTCTCCATGTGAAACTGTTGAAGTACCTTCTCAATATACTTTTCTTGAGATAATCATAACTTCTTAACACTTCTGTCACGTGAGATTCTCATGCCAAGAATCTGTTTCGCTGGTCCCAAGTCTTTCATGGCAAAAGACTTGCTCAAAACCTATCAATTCTAGAAGCATTGTGACCAATAATGAGCATGTCATCAACATAAATCAATAAAATAATGAAATCATCATTAGAGAATTTTTGAACAAATACACAATGGTCTGAAGTCATCTTCCTGTAGCCTTGTTGAACCATGACGGACTTGAACTTCTTATACCATTGTCTAGGAGCTTGTTTCAGGCCATACAAGCTCTTCTTCAATCTGCAAACATAATTCTCCTTACCTTTCACCACAAAACCCTCAAGTTGGTTCATATAAATTTCTTCCTCGAGATTGCCATGGAGGAAAGTAGTTTTCACATCCATCTGCTCAACCTTCAAATCAAGACTAGTAGCCAAACCCAAAACAACACGGATTAATGACATTTTCACTACCGGTGAGAAAATCTCCCTAAAATCAATCCCTTTTTTCTGACTGAAGCCTTTGACAAATAATCTAATTTTGTACCATGAGAGTGAAGAATTTTCTTCTTGTTTTAATCTATAGACCCACCAATTTTTCAAAGCTCTCTTACCTTCAGGTAATTTTACCAGCTCAAAAGTATGGTTGTCATGCAAAGATTTCATTTCATCTTACATTGCACTTAACCATTGTTGCTTCTGCTCATTTTCAATGGCTTCTTCATAACACTCATCAGTTAGAAAAATATACTTGTAGAGACCCGAAAAATATAATAATAAAAGAAATAAGGAAAAATGGATTTTGGCTATAGCAGGAGAAAACTAACGACGGTTTTTTGGGGAAGAAAGAAAACCAGTGCCGGTTTTGGCAAATTACCGCGCCGGGTAAAGGGTAAATGGTATAATCTGGGCAGGTTAAAAAGAAAGCCGGCGACTATTTTCTGAGAGTCCGAGAAAATCAGCGACAGTTTTCTCAACAGAACTGAAAACTATAAAGGAACCCGAGAGCTTCATTTTTAAATTAACATTAAACAATCTCTCTCCTCTCTCTCTCTCAAACCCTTCGGCCATACCACCTTCTACCTTTGATTCTTGCTCCGTTAAGCCTTGTTTTGATGATAAGAAACCATCACGAGGTTCGTGGGAAGTTTCTCTACAAGTTTATCGGAATAGAATTTTGATTTGAGGAGTTCAGACACCACCCCGAAACTGAGGTAAGGGTGTTATTTGGGTATTTATGGTTAGCTTATTAATTTATTGAAGGTATAGGCTTAAATGTAAATGTAATTCTGGGGTCGAATTGAGAAATTAGGATTTTGTAAAATACAGGGTTGGTGCATACACCGCAGGCGGGCTAAGGATTTTAGTGGGTGTTTTCCTCAGGAACGCAGGTAAATGATAGATAGTTTATAGTTTAAGAAATTGTGAGTATGATAATTATTTTGGATATTCAGTTGATTGACAGGGATATATTCATACATGTATAATTTCAGGGTTTGAAATCATGAATGTCGTAGAGGTGTGAATTAGAAATTAGTGAACGAGTTCAGTTAGCCAGGTAAGGGAAATATGCTACGCCAACTAAATTAGAAAATTTTTTGCCAGTGAAATATATAGTATATGTATAGGGATTTTTCAGAGTAAGAATTTAACAGTTTTACAGACTACAACACATGGGTTTTATTTATTTAATTGTGTGGTTTGAATTAATATCAGTTCAGTACAAAATATATACAATTTTTAGAGTATCATGATTTTCAGCATATATAGAGAGAAAGGTATTTTACAGAATTACGATATGCAGATTATACAATTTTATTTATAGAGCTATGGCTATACAATATTTTACAGAATTATAGTTTACACGTTTATACAGAATTATGATATATAGTTTGCACAGTACCATTAAATTCATATTACATAATCATGAATATATAGTATTTTACCGAATTATGAATATATATTGTTTTACAGAATCATGATTATAAAGAGTTTTATAGAACCATGATTATACAAAGTTTTCAAAATTATGATATACATAGCATAGAACCATGACATACAGAATTATAGATGATACAGATATATAGTTATTATAGCGTCAAGGTTAATACAGTTGATACATAATCATGGTAAAACAGATAGATATTATATAAAAATAGTATCATATAGTATCGGACCCTGATGGAACAAAGCAGTTTACAGAGCACGATACCGTAGCTATACAGTATAGACAGTGCAACCATACGTCTCAGATAGAGTATGGTATTGGAAGCCAATTGTGCCACAAGTAAGGAAGAGGGCTCCCTGGCGTCTAGACCAAGTGGAGCAGGCCTTTTGTGCTACAGACATATAGATAAATACAGTTAGACTAGCACTGGTAGACTAATCAGTGTTTAGTCCTGCCTGCGGTCTGCACAACCCTGTCATGAGGGGTTAAATCATGACATATAACCATCTAAGTAAGTTTTCACAGTTATGTATATATATAGATTTACAGAAGAACAACATATATATTTATAATTACTAAATGTATGATCAAATATAAAGTTCAGAAACAGTTGTATTTTAAGTCACATAAGTGTGAATTATACTGTATATTATTTTTCATGCTATCTTAGTTTTAGTTATTTACCAGTATATTGTTCATATAAACTCAGTTGCCACACACTAGTAATAGCATATTTCGTCTTACTGAGAGTTGTCGCATCCCAGTAATTTAACATATTTCAGGTAATCCAACTAGACGAGCAAATCAAGCTCGGAGATAGAGAGGACTTTTGTACTACCCTGTCCGAAGGGTAAGTGTTTTTGGGGATATATTTGTTAGTAGTTTCTAGGAGTTCAGGTGGAGGATTTTTGGGAAGATGTGTATGTATAAATGCTTTAGGGAAAATACTGAATTTTGGTATTGTAATTTATGGTTATATGATTTTATGTTCTTTGCTGCATAGGTGTGTTTTCTTAAGAGCAGGAATTCTTTGGTATCCACTTTGGGACCAAGATGTTATAGTAGATGTTATCAGGAGTATCAGTGTGATATGTTTACACAGTCTAAAAAAAATGGCATGAATTTTTGGGTTGTTACAATTTGGTATTAGAGCCTAGGTTGTTAGGTTCTGTAAACTCTAGTATACAACAGAAAACAATACTAAAATATAGGAATGAAATTTTGAGAATGATAGGAATTAGGATAGAACCGAATTTTTAGTAAGTTAATGTTAGGAAAATTAAGATGAGAATTTAGGGTTTTGTTTTGTAGTTTGAAAGCTGGAACTTCAAGGTAGTCTCTGTGATTTTCCTGGGGTGATAATTTCAAGAAAGTCATAGTAAACTACTGTCGGGTTGTGTTTCTAGACCGCTGGACTGAATCTTGAATGGAGAATAAGGACGTTAGATTGAATGATGATATGAGATTTCAATTAGATAAATGTATTAGTTGTATTATGAAGATAGGTTCCTCAGACTATGCTTATTTTCTTTTCAAAATTGGCCCTGGGAGTAGTAACATGAATGCTGGAAATAGTGGCAATGTAGGAGGTTTTAGCATAGGTGGCAGTGACTCTGAACAAATGCTACGTGGTGCAGGGCAACAGGTCATGGCAGGTATTGTGCGGAACTTTAGGGGACAGAACTGCCCACCAACTGACCCAGGCTACTCTATCGAGTAATTTACTGGTATGAATCCCCCGACTTTTATTGGAGGAGCCAATGCAATTGTTGTGAAGGAATGGATCCAAGAGATGGAGGGTATATTGGAAAGTCTCTATTGTGCAGAAGAACAAAAGGGTTTGTATGTTGTTTTTAAAATAACTGGGGAGGCCAAGCTTTGGTGGATTTCGGTGAAGCTATTTGAGGAACAAAGGCCAGATTCAGCAACCCTGACATGAACCATTTTAAAGAAATTTTCTATGAACGATACATTCACTCTCCCATTAGAGATGCCCAGGCAGAGGAGTTTATGAACTTGAACCAGAGGAAGAGGCCTACGCCTCCTCGATTTCAGGCGGGCTCTGGCTGGGGCCCATGGAGGAGAAATGGACATAGCGGTGGATAGAGGTAGGAGACTGGGAGTCGTGAGGTGTGAGGTGAGCAAACCTATCTTGTTTTCCTAACATGTGGGAGAAGACACAGGGAAGAATGTCTGCTACCGATGTGGTAGATCGGGTCATGTAGCATGAGTCTCTCGTGTGCAGTATATTATAGCTCCCAGACAATTTCAGGGTAATACCTAAGCGCCCCGTGGAGGCCAGTAGAGGAACATAGCCCCGACGAGGGATTATGCATTGACACCGAGAGACGTTAAGGCTGCTAGAGACGTGGTGACATGTATTCTTATTGTTTTACCATATAAAGTTGTTGATTTAACTTGACTCATGTGCCACCCACCCGTCTGTATCAATGGGATATGTCAAATTATCTGGGGTTGAGATATAGTGGTTAGATGTTGGGTTGTCTGTAGACATGCCGACTAGATCAGTAGTAAGGTATAGAAGGGTGTTTAAAATTATCCAGTGGGCATTTAGGAGAAAGTATTATCAGTCGATCTCGTGGTATTAGACATGCAGGGGTACGATGTGATATTGGGTATGGACTGGTTGGCAGCTAATTACGCTAGTATTGATTACCATCAAAAAGAGGTGATCTTCGAATCACCGGGAGAGCTGGAATTCAGATTCATGAGATCACGTGTGCGCACCTCGCCACAGTTAATGTCAGCTATTTAGGCGAGGAGACTGCTTCAGAGTGGTAGCTAGGGGTATGATGCTTATATAAAGGAGATGCTGAAGGAAGAATTGAAACAAGTTGATATTCCAGTAATCAGAGAATTTCTAGATGTTTTTCTGGAGGAATTACCTGGTTTACCACTAGAACGAGAGATTAATTTTTCCGTGGATTTATTACCAAGGTTAGCACCAAAATCTAAAGCGCCCAACAAAATGGCTCCAGATGAACTAAAAGAATTGAAAGATCAATTGCATGAGTTGTTGGATAAAGAATTTATCAGGCCTAGCGTGTCACCTTGGGGAGTACCAGTCCTGTTTGTGAAGAAGAAAAGCGAGACTATGAGATTGTGCATTGATTATAAAGAGATAAATAAAGTGACAGTTAAGAATAAATATCCTCTTCCCAGAATTGATGATTTATTTGATCAACTCCAGGGGACTCAAGTTTACTCCAATATTGACCTTCGATCGGGATATCACCAGGTGAAAGTTAAGAAGAGGATGTTTTGAAGATAGCTTTTTGAACTAAGTATGGGCACTACAAGTTCTTGGTAATGCCGTTCAAATTTACTAATGCACCGGCAGCATTTATGGACCTAATGAATCAAGTGTTTCATTAGTATTTAGACTAGTTTGTTATGGTATTTATTGATGATATATTGGTCTACTCGAGGAGTTTTGAGGAGCATTAGGATCATCTGAGGCTGGTATTGTAGGTATTAAAGGAAAAGAAGCTATATGCTAAATTTAAGAAATATCAATTCTGGTGTAGGTAGGTTGTTTTCCTCGAGTATGTGATCTCCAGGGACAGCATAACAGTAGATCCGAGCAAGATAGAATCAGTGGTGAATTAGGTGAGATCGAGGAATATATAGATGATCAGAAGCTTTCTAGGTCTGGCAGGGTACTGCATGATTTTTGTGGATGGCTTTATCACATTATCAGGTCCACTGACACGACTCACAAGGGAAAATGTAAGTTTTAAATGGACAAACAAGTGTGAGCAGAACTTCCAAGAGTTGAAGCAGTGGCCGGTCACTGCACCGATATTATCTATTCCATCAGGAAAGGATGGATTTGTTATATACAGAGACGCATCCCATAAGGGACTTGGGTGTGTGTTGACACAACACGCGAGGGTTATTGCTTACGCTTCTCAGCAGCTTAAGGAGTATGAAAAGAACTACCCGGAACATGATTTAGAGTTAGCTACAGTGGTGTATGCTCTAAAGATCTGGAGACACTATTTTAATGGTGGGAGATGTGAGATCTTCACTAACCATAAAAGTTTGAAATATTTCTTCACCCCAAAAAGAATTGAATATGAGGTAGAGAAGATGGTTGGAGCTCATTAAAGATTATGATTGCACTAACAGCTATCACCCAAGGAAAGCAAACGTGATGGCTGATGCGCTGAGCCGAAAATCTATGGATGCAACATTGTCAGTAGTGAAGATTCAACATTCAATTCAGATGGATCTGGAGAGGCTCGGTGTGGAGCTAGTAAAGAATGATCACCAAATATTTATTACTAACCTAGTGTTATAGCCTACTCTGTAATACCTGTAGATGTCGAGATTAGGAAAACTATCCTAGAGGAGGCACATAAATCTCTTTACATAGTGCATTTTGGCAGCACTAAAATGTATCGAGAATCCTTCTAGTGAAGTAGCATGAAGAGGGAGATAGCTGAGTTTGTGGAGCAGTGTTTGGCGTGCCAGAAGGTAAAGGTTGAGCACCAAAGATCGGCAAGACAGTTGCAGCCACTCCACATCCCTGAGTGGAAATGGGATCACATATCCATGAATTTCGTTACAGGGTTATAGCCGACGTTGCATGGATATAATGTTATTTGGGTGGTTGTAGACTTGCTGACCAAGATTGCCCACTTTCTCCCTATTAAAGTTAACTACTTTTTGAACAGACTGGCAGAGTTATACATTCTGGAGATAGTTCGATCCTATGGTGTGCCAGTATCTATAGTTTCAAGTTGAGACCTACGTTTCGCGTTACGGTTTTGGAAGAGTTTGCAGGAAGTTTTAGGGTCTCAGTTATCATTCAACACAACCTTTCATCCTCATACTGATGGGCAGATAGAGAGAACGATCCAGATACTTGAGGTTATGCTACGAGCATGTGTGCTGAATTTCGAGGGTAGTTGGACCCAGTATTTGCTGCTGGTAGAGTTTGTGTATGATAATAGCTATCAAACCAGTATTGCAATGGCACTTTACGAGGCATTATATGGTAGGAGGTGCCGTTTTTCACTATACTGGGATGAAATGGGTGAAAGGCGATTTTTGGGACCAGAGTTGGTGCAGCAGGCCTATGATAAGTCTGACTTATTAAAGACAGGATCAGTGCAGCTTAGAGTCGGTAGAAAAGCTACATAGACACTCGTCGCCAAACATTGGAGTTTGATGTGGGAGATTAGGTATTTTTTAGAGTAGCACCGCTGAGAGGAGCTATGAGGTTTGGAAAGAAGGGTAAGCTGGGCTTTAGGTTTATAGGCCCACTCGAGATACTTAAAAGAGTGGGTTTAGTCGCCTATAGGCTAGCTCTATCACTAACTCTATTCAGGATTCATGACGTATTCCATGTTTCCATGTTGAGGGAATACGTTGAGGAAATACATTCCTGATCCCTTCCATGTGATCAGCTACGAGGAGATAGAGCTTAGAGATACTTTAGCATATGAGGAAACACCAGTGCATATTATAGATAGAAAAGAACAAGAGTTGTGCACCAAGGAAAAATTCCACTAGTAAAAGTCATGTGGAGGAATCACGCAATGCAGGGGGTCTTGTGGGAACTAGAGGACGAGATACGACAGAGACACCCACATCTGTTTAATGGGGACTAGTATTAGACAGAAAGAGGAATGGTAATTAATAAAATAAGTAGAAAATTTTCCTTAAAGGATGGTGTACAACACAGATAGCAAATTTCGAGGATGAAATTTTTAAAAAAGGGGATAATGTAGAGACCCGGAAAATATAATAATAAAAGAAATAAGGAAAAATGGATTTTGGCTATAGTAGGAGAAAATCGGTGATGGTTTTCTGGGGAAGGAAGAAAACCAATGACAGTTTTGAAAAATTATCGCAGCCAGGTAAAGGGTAAACGGTAATTTCTAGGCCGGTTAAAGAGAAAATCGATGACTGTTTTCTGAGAATTCAAGAAAATCGGCAATGGTTTTCTCAGCAGAATTGAAAACTATAAAGGAACCCAAGAGCTTCATTTGTAAATTAACATTAAACACTCTCTCTCTTCTATCTCTCAAACCCTTCAGCCATACCACCTTCTACCTTTGATTCTTTCTCCGTTAAGCCTCGTTTTGATGATCAGGAACCACAACGAGGTTCGTGGGAAGTTTCTCTACAAGTTTACCGGAACAGAATTTTGATTTGAGGAGTTCAAGCACCATCCCAAAACTGAGGTAAAGGTGTTATTTGGGTATTTATGGTTAGCTTATTAATTTATTGAAGGTATAGGCTTAAATGTAAATGTAATTCTAGGGTTGAATTGAGAAATTAGGATTTTGTAAAATATAGGGTTGGTGTATACACTGCAGGCAGGCTAAGGATTTTAGTGGGTATTTTCCTCAAGAACTCAGGTAAATGATAGATAGTGTATAGTTTAGGAAATTGTGAGCATAATAATTATTCTGGATATTTAGTTGATTGATAGGGATATATTCATACATGTACAATTTCAGGGCTTGAAATCATGAATGCCGTAGAGGCGTGAATTAGAAATTAGTGAATGAGTTTAGTTAGCCAGGTAAGGGAAATATGCTATGCCAACTAAATTAGTAATTTTTTTGCCAATGAAATATATAGTATATGTATAAGGATTTTTGGATTAAGAATTTAACAGTTTTACATACTACAACACATAGGTTTTATTTATTTAATTGTGTGGCTTGAGTTAATATTAGTTCAGTATAGAATATATACAGTTTTCAGAGTATCATGATTTTCAGCATATATATACAGAAAGGTATTTTACAGAATTATGATATGCAGATTATACAGTTTTATTTACAGAGCTATGGCTATACAATATTTTACAGAATTATATTTTACACATTTATACAAAATTATGATATACAGTTTGCACAGTACCATGAAATTCATATTACAGAATCATGAATATACAGTATTTTACCGAATTATGAATATACATTGTTTTACATAATCATGATTATAAAGAGTTTTATAGAACCATGATTATATAGAGTTTTCAAAACCATGATATACAGAGCATAGAACCATGACATACATAACTACAGATGATACAGATATACAGTTATTATAGCGTTAAGGTTAATACAGTTGATACAGAATAATGGTGAAACAGATAGATATTATATAAAAATAGTATCATATAGTATCGTACCCTGATGGAATAGAGCAGTTTACAGAGCACGGTACCGTAACTATACAGTATAGACAGTGCAACCATACGTCTCAGATAGAGTGTGGTATTGGAAGCCAATTGTGCCACAAGTAGGGAAGAGGGCTCCCTGGCATCTAGACCAAGTGGAGTAGGCCTTTTGTGCTACAGACATATATATAAATACAGTTAGACTAGCACTGGTAGGCTAGCCAGTGTTTAGTCCTTCCTGCAGGCTACATAACCCTATCATGAGAGGTTAAACCATGACATACAACTATTCAGGGAAGTTTTCACAATTATATATATATATATATATATATATATATATATATATTTATTTATTTATAGAAGAACAAATAAGTCACATATATGAATATACATTGTTTTACATAATCATGATTATAAAGAGTTTTATAGAACCATGATTATATAGAGTTTTCAAAACCATGATATACAGAGCATAGAACCATGACATACATAATTATAGATGATACAGATATACAGTTATTATAGCATCAAGGTCAATACAATTGATACAGAATCATGGTAAAACATATAGTTATTATATAAAAATAGTATCATATAGTATCGTACCCTGATGGAATAGAGCAGTTTACAGAGCACGGTACCGTAGCTATACAGTATAGACAGTGCAACCATACGTCTTAGATAGAGTGTGGTATTGGAAGCCAATTGTGCCACAAGTAGGGAAGAGGGCTCCCTGGCGTCTAGACCAAGTGGAGCAGGCCTTTTATGCTATAGACATATATATAAATACAGTTAGACTAGCACTGGTAGGCTAACCAGTGTTTAGTCCCGCTTGCAGGCTACACAACCCTATCATAAGGGGTTAAATCATGACATAGAACCATCCAGGGAAGTTTTCACAATTATATATATATATATATATATATATATATTTATAGAAGAACAAATAAGTCACATAAGTATGAATTATACTATATATTATTTTACATGCTATCTCAGTTTTAGTTATTTTTCCAGTATATTGTTTATGTAAACTTGGTTGCTACACACTGGTAATAGCATATTTCATCTTACTGAGAGTTGTTTCATCCTAGTAATTTAACAAATTTCAGTTAATCCAACTAGACGAGCATATCGGGCTTAGAGATAGAGGAGACTTTTGTACTGCCTTGTTTGAAGGGTAAGTATTTTTGGGGATGTATTTGTTAGTTGTTTCTAGGAGTTCAGGTGGAGGATTTTTAGGAAGATGTGTATGTATAAATGCTTTGGGGAAAATACTGAATTCTGGTATTGTAATTATGGTTATATGATTTTATATTCTTCGCTGCGTAGGTGTTTTATCTTAAGAGCATGAATTCTTTGGTATCCACTTTGGGATCGAGATGTTATAGTAGATGTCATCAGGAGTATTAGTGTGATATGTTTATATAGTCTAAAAAAATGGCATGAATTTTTGGGTTATTACAATACTCATTTATAGGATATCTCATGAAGGGCTATCGGTCACTGGTAGACTTCCTGAGTGAAGCTGTAGGTGGTTCAATAGTCAAAGTACCTTTCTCATCAACAGTTTCATGATCTTCTACCACATGATCATTCTAAACATTTGTCTTTGTATCATACTGATTGTCAATCTCAACTGTAACAGGAAAATTTTTAGAAGGAATCGGATCCAAGTCAACTAAGCCATCACTACCCTGAAACTGAGAATTTTATGTCTTACCAATATTTTCAATGGTTTGATCCTCCATGAAGACTACATCATGGCTTCTCACAAGTTTCTTTTCCACTAGATCATAAAACCTGTAGCCAAACTCATCTTGACCATAGCCTATAAAAATGCACTACCTTGCCTTGCCTTGACATCTAACTTGGAACTTTCATCTTTAAGCACATGAACAAACGTTTTGTTGCCAAACACATGTAGATGGTCATTGGAAACATCCTTCCCATACTAGATGCTATTAGGGACATTAGTCTGTAGCGTAACAGTAGGAGACAAGTTAATTAAATGAACAACAGTATATAATGGCTCACCCCAAAATGATTTAGGTAGTTTTGCTTCTAAAAGCAAACATCTAACTCTCTCTACCAGTGTTTTGTTCATCATTTCTGCCAAACCATTCAACTAAGGAGTCTTAGGAGGTGTCTTTTGATGTTGGATGCCCTATTGTCTACAGTACATGTTGGAATTGGTGTATTCCCAAGAGGGGGGTGAATTGGGTATTTAAAACTTCCTAAGTTGATTTCAGTTCCACAAATAGTATTTCCCAACCTAGGGTCTGTCTATGCAATCCCAAATGTGCAGATAAATATAAAGTGCGGAAATTAAGTCATGCGCAGCATTTACAGACTATTAAAAGTAACACACATGATATGTTATTGGAGTTTGGCTAATACTGCCTACGTCCTTGCCTCAGCTCGCAAGCCCAAGGATTCCACTAATGCTCACTTAACGGGTGGAGCGGCACCGGTTACAACCAGGTCAAATTTTCAGGGCTGACCTTAATCTTTACAAATTCTCCTTACGGGGCAAAGAGGGCCCTACCGATCCTTACGGTCTAGATCAACACCCCTCATGCCACACCTGGAAAACAACAAACAATTTAAATTTGCGTACAATTTTAATGCTTCTCAACATAAGCAGATTTGTACCGATATAACATAGTATAATCAATGCACATTAATAAGATAAGGACTATAAGCTCAGTGCAATATGTGTGATAACACTCAATCTAATGTCTATAGCTAATCAAGAACAAGAGTGTATTATCAAACTATCTTTAAAACAATATAGATGTATATCTCAATCATAGTTTAGGGTTTCAAAGATTTTCACCAAGTGTAATCAAAATATCTCAAAAATATTTTCTCAATATTCAAACACAAAGAGATATTCAAAAGTAAACTTGTGAAAATGATTTTTGCTCAAACAAAAAACACAAGCTAAGGTGTCTTTCAATTTGAATGCCTAGATCCACAAGCTTTAAGTTTTCCCACACAAAAGATTTATTAAATTAAATCTTGGGGGGGGGGGGGAGGGGGGAGGGGGGGAACTATGTTCAACTCTTAATCTCAAAATCAAGCAAACAATAAAGGCAATAAGAGTTTTTAGCGACAACAAACAATGAATAATCACTCAAAGATATTCTCACAAGGCTTGATATCTCACAAGAATAGTAGTATGTGAGTGTATAGGCTTTGTATGAAAGAATGGACTTTGAAAAATTTCAAAGGATTTTATTGCTAATCAAAATGTTAATCCCCTTACTAATATTAGCAAATGAACTCATATATATTGGCAGGGCCAAAATTATAACCATTGGGGATACATAGGAAATTATTAAATTTATTTTAAAGGAGTTTAAGAAAATTAACCCAGTTTAACCCCATTTAATTGCGGTAAAATTTTGGCCAACCTGAGAGTCTCAGTCGACCGAGCCATAGGTTCAGTCGCTCGAATAGAAACATGAGAAAAAATCAATTTTGAAGTTTGGGTGCCTGATCAAGGGTTCAGTCTGCTGACTAAGGCGATTTTCCAATATGTCCAAGATTCGGTCGCCTAGTCTCAAGTTCGATTTGCCAAACTTGCATGTTCAATCGCCCGAAGTCAGGTCAACACTGTAATGACCCAAAAATTATTTCATTTATTTTAAAACCAATAAAATACTCTAATAATCCTACTATAATCTCTCAGGCTTCATATAGGCACTGAAATATATTTGTATGTAATGGGCACACCTATGCTGCGGAAATACATAAATCACATAACCATATATATACATACAATGCCAGAATTTAGTGTTTTCCCATATCATAATTACATATACTAGTATTGTCTCCCCAAAAACCCAACTTCCCTACACAAACTTACCCTATATACAGGACAATCGAAGGGGTCTCTCTATCTGCGAGTCTGATCTGCTCGCCTAGTTGGTTCACATGAAAAATATTAAAATAATGGGATGTGTCGACGCTCAGTAAGTGGAAATATGCCATTACTAGTGTGTGGCAACCAAGTTGCATAACTATAGTAATAACATTTGAAACTGTATAAGCTAGTAAATCAGTAAAAATATATTTTACATTTATCGTAGCTTAAAATATAACTATATCATCTTAACTTTCTAATTTTTATACTGCTAATATCATACTATATTTAACAAATGCTGTAAAATTGTATACATATACATATTTGTGCTTTTCCCTGAAAATCTGTATGTCATGATTTGACCCCTCATGACAGGGTTGTGCGGCCCGTAGGTAGGACTTAACTCTGGTTGGCCTCCCAGGTAAGTCATTGTACTCTACACTACTTCAGTTTGGCCAAACTGCATCCACTCCTAAGCACGAAACTGGACTACTGCCTCGTCAAACCGACCCCCTTGACCCAAAACTAGAGAGTTGCACCCACTCTGAGCATGGTTTGACGGTGCCCACACATTATCTGAGATATGTGGTTGCACTCTATTTTGTAAATAGAAATAGTACTGTGCTCTTTAAACTGTATCTGTCTGTAATATTTTCTCAGGGATCTGATACTGCATAAGTATATATACTATAATTATCTTTGTTGTTTTCATGATGTTTTCAAAATAACCATAACACTATAATTCTGTATTGAATATACTATAATATCTGAATATAACTGTAGCATCTGGATGCTATAACTGTATAAACTATCTGTATAATCTGTTTATATAATCTGAGTGTTATGGCATTAGGAAAATATGACATTCTTTAAATACTGTAATATAATGAACTGAATAAAATCTGTCTATATATGTCTATATAAAAATATCTGTGTTTATCTGTCTATGTCTATACATACTGTAAAACATAATACATTGGAAAAAAAACTGTATAAATTATATATCAATTAAATATCTACTTAGGCTACACAAACATTAAAAACTCTTATTCTATAATAACTGGATAATAAACTAGTATACATGTATATACATAAAATCTCTGGTAATATAATGAAAAACTCTTAGTATAGCATATTTCCCTTACTTGGCTTCTGCAGAAGCCCCCCTACTTTGACTGGTCCTACACTCGCAGAGTTTCCCGCTCAACACCCTACATACAACATTTTATATAACTATGGGAAAGGCAAATTCTAAATAAAATGTCTTACCCTGAAATTGGGATGGAATTCGAACCACTCCCACCAACGATCTGCTTCGGTAGACTTGCAGAGAACTTTCCTAAGAGCATCGTGGTGGCCTCAGATCGTCGATCTGGTGAAAAACGGAGCCAGGATCGAAGAAAGAAGGAGAGAGAGACGTTTAGAGAGAGAGAGAGAGAGAGAGAGGGAGGATTTTGTGCCAAGATTTGATGAAAAATCTAGGTTTTTTCTATTTATAGCTCCGGATTCATTGACGAGACACGTCATCTTGTCGACGAGTCCCTAAAGAAGTTCGTCGATGAACCTTCACCCTTCGTCGATGAATTTCAGACTACCACAAACCCCCTCTCGGTATCTTCTTGTCGACGAGATGGGACCTCATCGACGAGACCCTCATGTATTCTCATCAACAAAATTCCTTGGGTTATTACATTCTCCCTTCCTTACAAAATTTTGTCCTCGAAATTTACTATCTGCGTTGAACCCCATCCTTACAATCTACCATCCTAAGAGGCAAATGGTCTACTTATTTTATTACTTACCCTCATTTATGGCGGAAGAATACCATGTTTACATTCTAAATTTTGGAGATTACATATACAAAACTAAAAGACTACCTACTAACTAAATAGATACATGTACTTGCAAAAGAAACATTACCTAACTATTTACATTTTACTTGATTACCATTAATTCTCTTGGAACAAATGCGGTTATTTCTGTCTATTTCATCTTCAAGTTCTCATGAAACTTCTTCTATAACATGGTTCCTCCACAAAACTTTCACTAACTGAATTTCTTTAGTGCGCAATTCTTGTGTCTTCTTATCTAAGATCTGTATTGGTGCTTCCTCATAGGCTAGTGAATCTTTAAGCTCTATCCCTGCATAGCTGATTATGTGGGATGTGTCTGGGACGTATTTCCTTAACATAGTAATATGAAACACGTCATATATTCTAGACAGAGTTGGCGGCAAA
Organism: Malania oleifera; assembly: GCF_029873635.1. Lineage (NCBI taxonomy): Eukaryota > Viridiplantae > Streptophyta > Magnoliopsida > Santalales > Ximeniaceae > Malania > Malania oleifera. The sequence goes on along the minus strand of NC_080427.1, from coordinate 64,816,258 downwards.
GCTAGCCTATAGGCAACTGACCCTACTCTCTCTAGTATCTCAAAAGGGCCAATATGCCTAGGGCTCAACTTGCCCTTCTTCCTAAACCACACAATTCCTTTCAAGGGAGCTATCTTCAAGAATACTCGATCCCCCACATCAAATTCTAATCCCGGCAGAAAGTGTCTGCATAGCTTTTCTGCCAACTCTGTGTGGTACTGATTCTTTCTTTAATTAGTCAGACCTTATTATAAGCCTGTTGTACTATCTCTGGACCCAAAACTCGTCTTTCCCCTACTTCGTCCCATAAGAGAGGAGATCGACATCTTCTACCATACAGTGCCTCGTAAGGTGTCGTGCCGATGTTAGCGTGATAGCTGTTATTATAAGCAAACTCGACTAATAGCATAAACTGGGTTCAACTACCCCCAAAATAAGCACGTAAGCATGAAGCATATCCTCTAATGTATGGATCGTCCTCTCAGTCTGACCATATGTCTGGGGGTGGAAAGTAGTGTTGAATGCTAACTTTGTACCCATAGCCTTCTGAAAACTTTTTCAAAATCGTGAGGTAAACCGAGGATCTCGATCTAAAACTATGGATATTGGTACTCCATGGACACGAACTATCTCCTAAACATATATTTTTGCCAACCTGTCCATGGAATAACCGAATTTAATAGGGATGAAATGGGCAGTCTTTGTCAGACAGTCAACAACCACCCAAATTGCATTCAATCCCTATCGCACTGATGGTAATCCAGTCACGAAATACATAGAGACGTGATCCCATTTCCACTCTGGGATAAATAATGGCTGCAACTACCCTCCTGGTCTCTAGTGCTCAACCTTAACCTGCTGGCACACCAAGCACTGCTGTACAAACTCGGCTATCTCCATCTTCATTCCACTCCACCAAAAATACTGTCGCAGATCCTTGTACATTTTAGTACTATCAGGATGAATCGTGTATAGTTGTTCTTTTAATTTCGTCATCTGCCGGCACACACAGTCTAGTGTAAAACCTCAGAGCTCCATCATCAGAGGTACTGAATTCCTCTCCCTGACCATCCTGCACTTTTGCCATCACCTCTGCCAATTTTGCATCATCACCCTGAGTTGTCTTAATCTTCTCATATAGTATAGGTTGTACCACCAGGCTGGCAACAAATGCCTAAGGACTATCCTCTACTAACTCTATGTCGAGTTTCTCCAAGTCCATCAAAATTGAGTGCTGAATCTCCATGGCTTCCAGTGCTGGTCCCACTGATTTTCTACTTATAGCATCAGCTACCACATTCGCTTTCCCTGGGTGGTAACTAATAGTGCAGTCATGGTCCCTAATAAGTTCTAGCCACCTTCTTTGCCTCATATTCATTTCTTTCTGAGTAAATAAATATTTCAGGCTCTTGTGATCCGTGAAAATCTCACACTTCCCACCATATAAATAATGCCTCCAAATCTTTAAAGCATAAATCACTGCAGCTAACTCCAAATCATGCACAGGGTAGTTCTTTTCATATTCTTTAAGCTGTCTAGATGCATAGGCGATGACTCTTCCATGCTGCATTCACACACATCCAAGACCCTTTAAAGAGACATCACTATATATCACATATTTATCCCCTCCTGATGGAATAGCCAGAACCGGTGCTGAAACTAACTGCTGCTTTAATTCTAGAAAACTCTGCTCACACTCACTAGTCTAATCAAACTTTACATTTTTCCTCGTAAGTCATGTTAATGGACCTGATAACCTGGAGATACCATCTACGAAACGTTGGTAATAGCCTACTAATCCCAGAAAACTCCTGACCTTTTGAATACTTCCCTGCCTTTCCCAACTCACCACTGCCTCTATTTTACTCGGATTAACTAATATACCAGCTTTAGAGATCACATGGCTAAGAAAGGTAACTTGTCTTAACCAGAACTCACATTTCTTAAATTTTGCATACAATTTTCTTTCTCTCAATATCTGCAACACCAACCTCATATAATGTTCATCAATGAACACAACCACAAACTGATCCAAATATTGATGGAACACCCGATTCATTAAATCCATAAATACTGCTGTTGCATTAGTCAACCCAAATGGCATCACTAAGAATTCATAATGCCCATATCTGGTTCAGAATGCAGTTTTCGAAATGTCTTCTGCTATAACTTTCACCTGATGGTAACCCGACCACAAGTCAATTTTAGAGTAAACCTAGGTCCCCTGGAGCTGATTAAATGAATCATCAATCCTAGAGAAAGGGTATTTATTCTTGACTATCAATTTATTTATCTCCTTATAATCAATACATAACCTCATGGTCCCATCTTTCTTTTTCACGAACAGAACTAGTGCTCCCTAGGGCGACACACTGGGCCTGATAAACCCCTTGTCCAGCAATTCCTGTAACTAATCTTTCAATTCTTTTAATTCAACTTGAGCCATACAGTATGGTACTTTAGATACCGGTGCTAACCCCGGCGGAAGATCTACAGTAAACTCAATCTCTCGATCTGGTGGTAAGCCAAACAATTCCTCTAGAAGGACATCTGGAAATTCTCTCACCACTTGTATATCAACTTGTTTTAATTCTTATTTTGGCAATTATTTTATATATGCGACATATCCCTGGCAACCATCTCGTAGCAGTATCCTCACCTGAATAGCCAACACTAGTTGTGGTGAGGCACGTATGCGTGATCCTACAAATCTGTATTCTTGCTCACTCGGGGGTCTAAAAATCACTTCTTTTTTATGGCAATCTATGTTAGCGTGATGAGTAGCTAGCTAGTCCATACCCAGTATCACATCAAACCCCTGCATATCTAGGACCACGAGATCAGCTGGTAGTACTCTCTCCTGAATACGTACTAGGAAATTCTGAAGCGCCTTCATGCATCTTACCACAAATCCCATCGGCGTACCCACAGACAGTTCTACATCTAATAGTTGTGTCCCTACCCCAGTTATTCTTACATATCCCATCAATATAAAGGAATGAGTGGCACCTGTATCAAATAAAATAATAACTTTATATGGTAAAGCAATAAGGGTACCTGTGACTACATCTCTGGCCGTCTCAGCATCAACTGGCGTCAACGCAAAAACCCTCGTCGGTGCAGTATTCCTTTGCTGACCTCCATGAGGCACCTAGTATCCACCCTGAAATGGTATGAGAGCTGGTGCATAGTTCAATAATATCTGACATGGTCGAGCCATATGGTCAGGCTTCCCACAGCAATAACAAACATTCTTCCCCAGCCGGCACTCACTTGGGTGTCTCCGTCCACACCAGGGACAAGTGGCAAGAGGCTGTCCACCCTGAAATCCACCGTGGTCTAACATATGTTTCTAACCTCTGCCAGATCTACCTCCTCTCCAAGGGCCTCGACTAGGACCCACCTAAAAACTTGAGGGTGCGGTCCTCTTCTTCTAGCTCAGTATCTCAGTCTCCCTCAACAAACTCTCCTTTGCTATAATAGCTCGATGAACCAGTTCTGAAAAATCTAGTATCCTCAATACCACCACCTATCTGTAGATATCACGCCTTAGGTTTCTCTCGAACATTCTAGCCTTTTTAACTTCATCTGGAACGATATAAGGGCATAAAAGTGAAAGCTCGATGAATTTCACCACGTATTGCTGAACAATCAATGATCCCTAGGACAAGCTCAGGAACTCTTATACTCGAGCCTCTCTAACTAAGGTAGGATAGTATCTGTTGAAGAAAACATCCCTGAATTAGGCCCAGGTCGCCGGCACTGTAATCGTCCTCTACTCCTCCAACAACCTAGTGGTTGTCCACCATCTCTCGGCCTCCCCTGCCAATCTATACATAGCGTATAGAACCTTCTGCTCATCTGTGTAGTGAAGTACCTTCAGAATCTTCTCTACCTTCTAGTGTAGGCAGCGGGAATTCAGATGCTATGCTATGCAGTGTGGCTTAGCAAGTTATGGCTGAGATAGCTCGAAGCTCTAAAGAGCAAGGAGTAAAGAGCAAGGAGGTCCATCTCCAACTCAGGGATATACCATTGAGAAATTTATGAAGATAAAGTCACCGGCATTTTCAGGACTGCACCTTGACCTAGGGTGCGGTCCTCTTCTTCTGGCTCTGTATCTCAGTCTCCCTCGACAAACTGTCCTTTGCTATAATAGCTCGATCAACCAGTTTTGAAAAATCCTGTATCCTTAATACCGCCACCTATCTATAGATATCATGCCTTAGGTTTCTCTCAAACATTCTAGCCTTTTTAACTTCATCTGGAACGATATAAGGGTAGAAACGCGAAAGTTCGATGAATTTCACCACGTATTGTTGAACAATCAATGATCCCTAGGACAAGCTTAGGAACTCCTGTACTCGAGCCTCTCTGACCGAGGCAGGATAGTATTTGTCGAAGAACATGTCCCTGAATTGGGCCCAGGTCATCGGGACTATAATCGTCCTCTACTCCTCCAGCAACCTAGTGGCTATCCACCATTCTTGGCCTCCCTTGCTAGTCTATACGTAGTGTACAGAACCCTCTGCTCATCTGTGCAGTGAAGTACCATCAGAATCTTCTCTACCTCCTGCATCCAATTCTCTACAACTGTAGGGTCAACTGCTTCTGAAAATGCCGGCTATTTTATCTTCATAAATTTCTCGATGGTACATCCCTGAGTTGGAGATAGACTTCTCGGCTCTCTAGAGCTCCAAGCTATCTCAGTCATAACTTGCTAAGCCACACTATGTAGCACAGCATTTGAATCCCCGCCACCTGCGCTAGAAGGCCCAGCTCCATCATCAGCACTAGTGTGCGTGCTACTACCTCCTGGGTCCATCCTGCAATATTACCAAATTGTCTAAATATTTGAATCCTACAATACTATACCATCTAAAATTCTCCTATCCTCTCATTACTAATTTAAGATCGAGCTCTACTGCATGAAAATAGAATCATCAATAGTTACTATGGCTTTCCTAAAATCGTCATCCCGAGAAAATAAAAAAAAAACCACCCCGGAACTCTACCTCCAAACTGCAGAACAAAACCCTAAATTCTCATCCTAATTCCCCAACATTACTTTCACTAACTCACTATGCTTCTCATCTTAAAATTCCATTTTTAAATTCTGGTATTGTTTTCCGCTATACTCTAGAATCTACAGAACCTAACAACCTAGGCTCTGATACCACAATGTAACGACTCAAAAATTATTTCACTTTTTTTAAATCAATAAATTACTCTGATAATCCTGCTATAATCTTTCAGGCCTAAAATAGGCACTGAAATATATCTTTATGTAATGGGCACACCTATGCAGTGGAAAGACATAAATCACATAACCATATATATACATACAATACAAGAATTCAGTGTTTTCCCACATCATAATTACATATACTAGTACTGTCTCCCCAAAAACTCAACTTCCCTACACAAACTTACCCTATATACAGGGCAATCAAAGGGGTCTCTCTATCTGCGAGCCTGTTCTGCTCGCCTAACTGGTTTACCTGAAAAATATTAAAATAATGGGATGAGTCGACGCTCAGTGAGTGGAAATATGCTATTACTAGTGTGTGGCAACCAAGTTGCATAACTATAGTAATAACATTTGAAACTGTATAAGCTAGTAAATCAGTAAAAATATATTTTACATTTATCATAGCTTAAATCATACTATATTTAACAAATGCTATAAAACTGTATTCATATACATATTTGTGTTTTTCCTTGAAAATTTATGTGTCATGGTTTGACCCCTCATGATAGGGTTGTGCAACCCGTAGGCGGGACTTAAACTCTGGTTGGCCTACCAGGTAAGTTACTATACTCTACACTACCTCAGTTCGGCCAAACTGCATCCACTCCTAAGCACGAAATTAGATTGCTGTCTCGTCAAACCGCCCCCTTAACCCAAAACTGGGGAGCTGCATCCACCCCGAGCATAGTTTGACGGTTCCCACACATTATTTGAGATATGTGGTTGCACTCTATTCTATAAATAGCAACAATACCGTGCTTTGTAAACTGTATCTGTCTGTAATATTTTCTCAAAGATCTAATACTGTATAAGTATATATACTATAATTATCTTTGCTGTTTTCATCGTGTTTCCAAAATAACCATAACACTATAATTCTGTACTGAATATACTGTAATATCTAAATATAACTGTATCATTTGGATGCTATAACTATATAATGTGTTTGTATAAACCGTATGTATAATCTGTGTATATAATCTGAGAGTCATGGCATTAGGAAAACATGACATTCTGTAAATACTATAATATAATGAATTGAATAGAATCTGTCTATATATAAATATTCGTGATTATCTGTCTATGTCTATGCATACTATAAATCATGATATACTGGGAAAAAATTGTATAAATTCTATATCAAGTAAATATCTACTCAGGCCACACAAACATTAAAAACTCTTACTCTATAATAACTGGATAATAAACTGGTATACATGTATATACATAAAATCTCTGGTAATATAATTAAAAACTCCTAACATAGCATATTTCCCTTACCTGACTTCTGCAAAAACCCCCCTACTTTGACTTGTCCTATACCCGCAAACTTTTTCCGCTTAACACCCTGAAAACAACACCTCCCAGAATAAAATATCATTATTTTCCTATGTACAACATTTTATATAACTATGGGAAGGGCAAATTCTAAATAAAATGTCTTACCTTGAAATTAGGATGGACTTCGAAACACTCCCACCAACGATCCGCTCCAGTAAACTTGTAGAGAACTTTCCCAGGAGCGTCGTGGTGGCCTCAGATCGTCGATTCGGCGAAAAACGGAGCCGGGATCGAAGAGAGAAGGAGAGAGAGACATTTAGAGAGAGAGAGAGGGAGGATTTTGTGCCAAGCTTGGATGAAAAATTTGGGTTTTTGCTACTTATAGCTTCGGGTTCGTCGATGAGACACGTCATCTCGTCAACGAGTCCCTGAAGAAGTTCGTCGATGAACCTTCACCCTTTGTCAACGAATTTCAGACTACCACAAAACCCCCTCTTTGTATCTTCTCGTCGATGAGACGGGACCTCGTCAACAAGACCCTCATGTATTCTCGTCCATGAATCCCCTGTGTTCGTCGACAAGACCTTGATTAATTCCTTGGGTTATTACAAACACATTGACTATTCAATGGTTTGGTCGACCGAAACCTCACTATTTTTATACCTTAAGTCCTGTTTTGATTCAAAAGTCTCCCCTAATAGCATATGTGATAACGGAGACTTATTCTAAGTGCAAGTGCAAGGTTCTAGGGTCTTTTTAAGGACTTTTTACTTAGTCCCAAAAATCCGGTGTCGGTTGACCTTGGTAATCCCTAAGGTCATTCTACGGTCTTGAACTTATAGTTCCTACCATGCATGACATGCACGAATTATTACAGACCTTGGAATATAATTACAGACCCGGAATGAAATATAAAATATAGAAATACAACTTAAAATACACAAAGGCTTCATGCTCTGCTCCTTGGTAGTTCCATGGATTACACCGAAAAATGTATGCATTCAAATGCTTTTCGGCCTCCATTGCTCATCTGTCAACCGTACTTAGAAAAGTAAACTTGTTTATACACTTAGCACACAAATGAGATACTGTGGTTTGTCATAATCAAAACAGGAGACAGACTCAAAAAGTCAATAGTACACATCAAATGGACCACAATACTCGCCACCATTATCAATGCGAATAAATTTTATCTTCTTTCCTATTTCTCTCTCAACTAAAGCCTGAAAATCTTTAAACATATAAAACACCTGATCTTTGGATTTCAAAGCATAAACCCAAAACTTTCTTGAATGATCATCAATAAAAGTAACAAAATAAAGTGCACCACAAAGTGTCCTTACCTTTATTGGGCCACAAACATTTGAATGAATCAACTCAAGCAACTCTATTTTTCTGAAAGGATGATGACTCTTAAATGAAAACCTTTTCTGCTTCCTGACCAAATAGTGAACGCATCTTTTTATTTTTCACCATTTATGCCTGAAAGTAAAATTCTTCTTGGCCAAGCAATCGAGTCCTTTCTCACTTATTTGATTGAGTCGCTTGTGTCATAATTCTAATGTGATATCACTATTAATTGCATTCACAAAATTCGAGAAAATAGAAGCATTCATAAAATATAAATTAGAAAATTTGTTACCTTGGGCCACATTTAAATTTCCTCTGGTAAGTCTCCATTGTCCATTACCAAATAAGTTGCAATAGCCATCATCATCAAGTCTTCCAGCAGAGATCAGATGCAGACTAACACTAGGAGCATGCCTGACATTATTGAGTACCAATTCTGTTCCATTGTTAGTACTTAAGAAAACAGTTCTAGTGCTAACTATCGGTACCACAACATCGTTTCCCATCTTCAAAAATCCAAAGTCAGTGGAAGTATATGAACTGAAGAAATCCTTCCTTGATGTCACGTGAAAAGAGGCACCGCTATCAACCACCCAACTAATTTCATTATAGGCAACACTAATTACATTATCATCATAAGCAAGAACCAAATCATCTCCAAAAGTGGTGGAAACACAATCATTATTATCCTGATCCTTCTTTTCTTGCTTGTCACTATTACTTTTATTTTCTCTCTTCCACTTGTAACAGTACTTCTTGGTATGACCATTTTTACCACAATAATGACACTCGAGATTTTTAAATCTTGACCTTGACTTGCTTCTACTTTTACTTCTACCCCTTTCATTTTTGTATTGGTTTCTCCCCTTATCTTCTGTAACAAGTACCTAGGTATGATCTATGCTAATTTCTTTCCTTCTAGTCTCTTCATTAAACAAGTTATCTTTAACAAACGATAGGGTCAACACACCATTTGGGGCTGTGTTGCTAAGAGATACTACAAGAGTCTCCCAACTATCTGTCCAAGAACTTAATAGTAACAAAGCTTATAGTTCATCATCTAAAATTATCTTCATGTTGGTTAACTAGTTTACCAAATTCTGGAAATCGTTCAAATGCTCAGTAACAAATTTTCCTTCTTTAAGCTTCAATTTTACAAGCTTTTTAATTGCAAAAGCTTTGTTGTGAGCATTATTTCTCTCATAAAGACTCTCCAACTTCTTCCAAAGTATTTGGCCATCTATCTCTTTAGCCACATGATGAAAAATACTATTATCCACTCACTGTCTGATTTTGCCAACTACTTTCCTATGCATTTTCTTCCAATCAGCTTTAGTTTGTTTTTTCGGCTTATGGCTAGGATCAAATAAATCCTTACAATAAAGAATATCCTCCATCTTTGGTTTCCAAATTGAATAATTTGAAGCTGTTAACTTACACATAGTACGACGTTGTCTTCCATATTTTATATGAACCAAGCTCTAATACCACTTGTTGGGAAAGTAATAAGACAATTAGCACAATGGATAAATCTTTCCCAAAAATTAAATTTGTGACTAGCAAAAATAACCAACCAATAATAATAATAAATAACACACCACAATAGGAACACCACGATTTTTAACGTGGAAAACCCCTCCAATGTGAAGGGTAAAAATCACACGGTCTATGAGACCCAATAAAATTTTCACTATAATAGAGGCAAAATTACAGCAGTACAATCACAAAAAATGCTCACAAACTTAGATAAAAAAAAAGGTTATCAAAAGAATAGCAATAAAATAATAATGAGTGGAAAGAAGTCACCTGAACGAAATTACTGTCAGTACTACAAAATTAGGTCCTCCAAAGCTCTGAAACAGATCTCCACCGTCCAAATCGAAGGTCGACAAATCCCGAACATGCGCTCCAAATTTTAGTAAAATCAAATCACAAAATATTTTCTAATTGTCGAGTTGATGAGGACTGCACACCACACTACTATTGCCTCACACACTGCCACGATTTTTTTTCTTCACTGTTGCGGCGCCTCACACACTGCTGCCTCCTTTAAATTTGCCCTAATGGGCTTCCACGCACATGGGCCTCTTTTTTTTTTTTCATATATATATGGGTTGGAACCAACATTATAATGGTTTATGCACCATTCAAAAACCTAGCTTCCTTCTTGCTTTAGTCAATTGAATCCGAGCAATTTGCCTTGGTCCTAGGTTCAATCAGCTCCATCACATCTCCACATTGATGAAAAAACCTAACTTTTCATATCAACTTTGATTGCATTGACCAATACCTTTGCGATTCTTGCCTACCACCAACACTTGACTCCATGATGGTGCATAGCTAATTGTTTCGACACTCTTAGTTTCCTCGTAAAAAACCCTTGACTATCTCGCAAAATGCACTCATGAAGCTTCACGAACCTTCACCATTTCTAACTCCAAAAATGAAAACTAAGAAACCCTTTGGTTTCCATGTTGAAATATTTTTTAAAATATACGATTTTATGGGGTTTTCCAAAGTCTTCCTTTGATGAATTTTCTAAAGCGTTTAATGTTATGTGGGTTTGTCCCACACTGGAAAAAGTGGAAAAGGAAAGGTCATTAATAAATTACAAGGTGGAATAATCTCTTAAAATTAGTTAAGAGAAAGTGCTAGTGTGTACTTTAGTGCACCCTAGGACGGTGCGACACACCGTCTACACGCGCGTGCGTGCGTGCCATGGGCTGTAGAGCGCATTTTAGTTGGCGCATAAGCACTTTGCATCGTTGCGAAATCATAAGCATATGGTTTAAAATTAATCTTATATTTTTTAAGATCAAGTGGTGCAACCAAGTGAGGAGACCAGGTGTGACCTGGTCGACGGTACCATCGATTGAACATGAAATCTCGAGAGTCTCAACCAGGTCGACGTTGAGTGCGACTAGGTTGAATCTGCGTTGCGATTTGAACAGATGCAACATTTCAGAAAAGATATAATTTTGTCTATATAAAGACAAAGTTAAATCCACGAAAAACGCAGAAAGTTCATCATTTTCTCATTCTCTTTCTTACAAAAAGCTTCCATAAATTATATCTTTTTCAAATCTGGATTATATTATCTGCAGAAATAAAATTCTAGAAAATTTGTTCATCTTATTCTAAGGGTGTTGTGATCAGTTTTCATTTGTATATAATGCAAACTGATGTCAGATTATATTTTGAGTTTCGTTGTATCTTAGAAACGTATTTGCTAACTCAATACACACCAATATGGTGGGGGCAAATAACATTTTAAGGAAAATGACATTATAACGTGCCTTGAAACATTTTTCAGTATTGTAGCATTTTCCTATCTTATTCCTACAATCCACCCTAACCCTAAATCCAAATACTTACCCACTTTCATCTATTTAATCGACATCCAAAGCTTCGTGATATCCAATCGAACATATCTAAAGTCTTTTTGCAAATGACTGAAAGCAAACAATCCTTTGGTGAACTAAACAGCAACCTATTTTGGAAAATCTAACTCACATATTGCAGGAGACATATTCTCAACCACGAGCAAGCACAAGATCTCCCTCACCTTGTCTATTCATAGATCAAAGGATTTTCCTTTGATCTAAAAGAATCAATTCAGCATTGGCTTGCACAAGAAAAACCTTACTCCGAAAGCATGGGGAAGAGAAAGGGCAATTTTGCAAGAGGGTGAAAGAGAGGGAGAGGGATCTTATGTGAGCCATAGAAGAAGAGATTCTTTTCCTGGAATCAATAATGTGAAGCGCTCAAGTTTAATTTGGATCAATTTGAATACATGTTACAAATGTAATAATTATATTAAAACTATTAAAAGTTTGGTTGCTAGCTACATTTATCTAACATGCATCATTCAATGGCTTATGCGCCATAAATTTAATGTTGTAATAAAGAAATCGATAGTTATGTTTCTTAATTAAAGCATGAAATGAAAAATGCTTAATTATACGTGGTCGAATGTAAAAAAAAAAAAAATACTTGATCTCATGTCCAAAAGTTTGGGATTGGCACAATATAAATGGATTTGTTTGTATTTAGATAAGGCATTATACAAAATAGTATTGGGTTTTATCTATATTCGTACAAATTTAATTAAGTTCAAATTTTAAATTCTTTGCTCGCAAACATAAATTGAATGTATCCTTTAAAAATATAGTAAAAACTATTAAAAGTGTGCGGAGACAAATATGCTTTAGATAAACCATTCGCATCTATATCTCAATTATCCAAACTTTTAAGTTTTATTGTCTAATTTATTGAGTGAAAATCAAATTTTGATGAAAAAAAAAATTTTTCTTTTTTTTTTTTAAATTCCAATAAATGAATTTCTTTGAATTTTGTTTTTATTCCTTCATTTATCTTTTAATTGTTGCATGTGAGCCTAGTTTTTTTAGAAAAATAATTAGTAGATCTATGTAAATGTTTTGTATAAATTATAATTGAGTAGTTGTAAATAAATTAAGATGTGGATAATAATAACAATAATAAAATCACATCGTCTCCCATGAGTTCTTTAACAATTACAAAAATCTTTCATTATTATTTAAGGAAAATATATAGATGAAATTTCTTAAGGTTTGGTGATATTATTAGACAACATTTTACTTTCTTTATTTATCATCAACAAAAGTCTCAATAGCTCCACATAATGGGAAAGATGACGTTTTTCTTATTGAGAAATGGGAAGATTTGTAGTGTTTATATCTTTGGCTAATCCTATGCCACTAAAACCCATGCAAGAATCTTCTATATTTTACTTCAAGATGTGGTGATGTATCAATATAAGAAAGAGAATAGTGCGACTGATTTTCTTACTAAAGAAGGAGAAATGAGAAATAATGTAATTTATGAAGAATAACACCTTCTACCACATGCATTCTTTGAATTGATAGGTGGGGTCTCATTTCCGTTCGTCGTTAGTTTAACTCTAGAGTTTCGTTTGGTGTATTTTGATTTGATTTTGTTTGTATTTATATTTTTATCTTCTTTGTTAGTTATGTTTTGTAACAACCTGAGTAATAATGGTATTTAAATAATAAAGAGTGAGGGAAATGGAATCAATAACAGAAGGAGGCAGCCGACTTTATCGACGAACGCTTTGCATTCGTCGACAACATTGCATTTTGGATAGAATAACCCGAAAAATTTTCATAGGGCCTCATCGACGAACACAAGGAGTTCGTCAACAGGTGCATAAGGGGACCTCGTCGACGAGAAGATACCGAGAAGGGTTTTTGGGACAGACTGAAATTCATCGACAAGGGAGGAAATTCGTCGATGAAATTATTGAAGGACTCATGGACGAGGTGACGTGGGTCGTCGACGAATCCCGCAGTATAAATAGTACTTAAACTCAATTTTACGCAATTTCAATGCCGCTCTCTTCTCTCTCTCTCTCTCTCTCCTACAGCCTCTCCCTCTTCTCTCTTCGATTTTGGCCCCTTCAGTAGCCGGATCGATGATCTGAGGCCACCACGACATTTCTGGCAGAGTTCTCTTCAAGTCTGCTGGAGCGGATCGTTGGTAGAACAAAGTCGAAATTCATCCCAAATCCAAGGTAAGGTTTTTTATTCGGAATTTGAGTTTCCAATAGTTGTAAGAAATGTAATATACGTAGAAATAATAATGTTTTGTTTTGAGATTTATGGTTTTCAGGGTGTTGAGTGGAGAACCCTGCGGGTGTTGGACCCGTTATAGTAGGGAATTTTTAGTAGAAAATAGGTAAGGGAAATATGCTATGCTAGGTTATTTGAGTATGATTTCAGTATAAAATTATAAATGTTCTACTAGAGTGTTATTCAAAGTAGAGATTTATACAGTTATCAAGTATGATTAATATGTTTTAGAATTACTGTGTGGCTTGAGAATATAGATATAACATAGAAACATGTTTTACAATATTTTTCAGAGATGTGTTTTATAGAATATACAGATAGTGAATGTATTTTATAGCAATTACAGAAATACCATGATTATACAATTTTACAGTACCATGACATACAGATTTACAGTTAATTACAGAAACACAGTTGATATAGATACAGTTTTCTATAGCGTCATGGTTTATACAGTCATTACAGAATCATGGTAAAACAGATAGTTGTATATAGAGATGTATTATATAGTATCAGACCCTGTTGGACCATATAATAATAGAGCACGGTACCGTAGCTATATACAGTTTATAGAGTGCAACCACCTATTCAGATAATACGTAGTATAAAGGTCGATCGCATAAAGTCCACGAGTGGACAGGCTCCCCATCAGATATCGGTAGAGGAGGGCTGATCAGACTATGGAGTATAATGATTTATTCCTAGTTGGTCAGCCAAGGTAAATCCCACCTACGGGCCACACAACCTTGTCATGAGGGGTTAAATAATGACACACAGTTATTCACAGGAAAGTTTACAGTTATTACTATGTTTATACAAGTTTATAGAAACAGAAAATATATGTATATATATTAGCAGTATGTTGAGTAGAAACCTAAAGCACAGAAATGTTAAGCAACAGGTAAAAGATGAAGATTATATTACTGGTATTGTACTTTACAGATTCAGTGATACATGACTATATAGTAATAGATTTTCACAGTATTGTAACTCATCTGTCATACACTAGCAATAACATATTTCGTCTCACTGAGCGTTGGCTCATCCCAATTACTTTAACATTTTTCAGGTGATCTAGGTAGGCGAACTAATCAGGCTCGCAGATAGAGGGGCCTTGGTATTGCCCTGACAGTAATATGAGTATTTTTGGGAGTATTTATGTATAGCCCTAGCTAGTTGAGGGTATTCTGGAAAACAGATATATATGTATATTTTGGGAAACACTTTAGCAATTTGGTATTGTATATAACTACGTATGGTTATGTTTATTTGATTTCTGCTTCTTACTACTTAGGTTGATGATTGGGTTTAATCCATTTTGGTATTAGAGCATTTTAAATGTTATAATATAAATAAATAAATAAACCCAGTTTAATAGCAAGTCGTGGCATGTTTAGTTTTATTGTCCTAATTTGGTTGGTTGCTGGTGTTGTTTTTTTTTTTTTTTTTTTAGGGTTTTTCTGTAATCTCCCTTTTGCTTATCTTGTAACCACGGTATTCCTCCACTAAAAGTGAGGGTATATTAATAAATAAATGGAGGTGTCGCCCTCTTTTAGTAAAAAAAAAAAAAATAAAAAAACAAAAACAAAAAAACAAAAAAAAAAAAAAGATGTCTTTGAGGAAGATAACCTCGTAGACATATGAAGCTAATTGTCTGTCGCCATTTTTGATAAGTGAGAAGAGTTGTTGATGATAAAAATGCACATATTCAGTAAACCACAATCCACTAGCAAATTAAGAGGGTATTAACTTTTCATTTGACAGATAACACGTGCAGATCTTTCCTATCAAGCCTTTGGACATCCAACGACAACATAGAAGTAATATATGAAAATTTATCAATAATTTTTTGTTGCAGATACATCTATCGTCCATTAGGTTACGAAAGAAAAAAAAATGTAATTTCTTGAGAAGAACTCAAATTTGATGCAAATGGGTCAACAAAGTTAATGAGGATTACAGTGGAGAGGCATTAAGAGATGCATGTAGAAGAGGTATATATAGGAGTGATATAGGGAGGTTGAGAAATGGAAGAGGAAAAACTTTGAGGGGGAAATAATGTTGGTATTTTGTGTAAAATGTTTTTGAAAAGTCTTTATTGCTTCTCTCTTCTAACGGTTGTTTCAAAAATTTATTCTGTGTTATTAGTTGTCATAAAAATGGGCATGACTATTTGTGCAAACGTTGTTATTCAATGTTTTGTAACTGTTGTTATTGATCATTTTGTGACTCGTATTGTTAATTGTCTTGTGACCATTATTTTTAACCATTTTATGATCATTTTTGTGTCTATGTTATAATACTTGTTTATATATATATATATATATATATATATATATATATATATATATATATTTGAATGTTATTTCAAGTGCTTGCTTCTTCCTTGCAAATTCTTATATCTAAACATTGTTTTAGTATTGGTTTGACGGTGGTTTCTTTCTATGGTCATTGTTGCAATATATCTATTTGGGTTGCCAAGCTGTGTTGCTCCTATCTCTAGATTTGTGAGTGTATTATGCCAATCGAATAGGTTGTTATATCCTGGGGGCGTACACAACGGGCCTTCTGCACCGTATTAGAGGGACAAAAGCTTCTCTAAGGATAGTGCTACGGACACCTCAACATTTAAATTTTCTTAATTTTATTTTTCACATCCCATTTTCAAACTCCGATTTTTTAAACAATTTTAGGGGAGAATAATTTATTAATTCATTTTATTATTATTATTATGGATGCTGCACTACTCACTACCAAGTTTTCTTTCTAATGCATTTAAAATTGAGATGTCCAATTACACATATTTAAACATTGGCAAAAAATAACTTGTTTCGAGAAGATTTTGTAATTAAAAATAATAATAATAATAATAATAATAGTAATAATAATAATAATAATAATAATAATAATAATTATTATTATTATTATTATTATTATTATTATTATTATTATTATGGGTTTAGTGCATGCTTGAATTTAGTTGTATTAATTGAATTGAATGTGTTGTATTGTTTTGTTCTTCATAGTTGCACAACTAAAATTGCACAACTTTAGTTATACCCATGGTTACCCATCTATATATATTTAATTGAGTATTGATTTTTCTGTTATGTGTTCATATAAGAGTTGTAGATTTTCTAGCTTTCAATTAATTAAGGATGTTATGTTGACTTTCAATCAACGTAACTATTTCTAATTCCTCGAATTTCTTTACTAGACTAGATTCTCAATTATTTATTAGGAAGAATTTGACATACCTTGGCAATGTTAAAGTAATAATTGTGTTGAATTAAATTTGTGATAGTATAAATCTATTGCTATTTTTTTTATAACATATTTAATGAAGATTAAAGCTCCATTATGCTTTATCATAGGAATAGAAGAGAACTAAAATCTTTAATATTTTATTTTACTATTGGCAGTACAAAAAGAGAAAAAAAAAAAAAGACCAATGCTTTATTTAATCTTCAATAATTTTGTTGATGGTGGTTTCAAATTCAATATTACTAAGTCTCGAATTAAAAGTTCATGGGTTTTGAAAGCTTAGTGCATATAAATTTGCATTATTAAAATTGTTTGCTAGAAATTGATGTACATTCCTACAATTGCAATACTGTAAATGATTAATGTAAATGATTAATGCATATTTGAGCATATGAAAGTTACCATGCTATAATATGCCGTTGCGTAAGATACGTGCAATGTAAATGGAATAAGATAATTTTTTTGAGAAAATAACTATTAAGATATTTTTTGATTGTGAAGATTTATAAATCTTCATAATATTCTTTTATTTAAGAGTGAATGTCTAGTCTAGGTTTAAGACTATTTTCATCCGTTAGTATTGAGATTTATCGTGTTAGTTCTCTTTCCTTCTTTTAATGAATATATTGATGACATGAATGTGTATTGTTGCTAGATGACGCGTTGAAAAATCACTAGAATCTTGAATTAGTTGTACGTAGCATTTGATATACAAAAGAAAACATATGACATCAGAGGATGTCATGGTGCACCTTGTTATAGAGGAAAACATGTTTCCATGCCTTTCATTTGATGCGAATTTACAATTAAAGAAGAATAGAGGTGGAAATGTATCAAAGTCTAAACATGCTTAGATAATTGTAAGTTGGTTGCTTTTAATGAATTATACTCATCTTAATATAGCATATGTAATTTGTAGATTGTATGGACATAACCAAAATCCTAACTAGGACCATTAAAAGAATTAAAAAGATTATTAAAATATCTATGAGGTACCATTGGTAGTATATCGTGTGTAATGGATTTCCCATTACGTTAGCGGATTACAATGAGGTAATTGGATCTCTAGTTCAGATGAGACAAAATACACTAGTGGTTATGTCTTTACCCTATAAGGAGGCATTGTCTTGGAAATCATCTATACAAACTTTTATAACTCGGTCCATAACGAAGTTCGAGCTTATTGCCTTAGAGATGGCAGGAATTGAATTTGAGTGGTTAAGAACTATCTTAGCAGATATCCCTTTATGGATGAAACTAATTCCATCTGTAAAGATTAATGCAAATTTTATTAATCTTTTTTTGTACCCAAACAACTGTACAAGACCATCCTTTTATAGGAGAAGGAGGGCATACAAGGGTAAGGGAGATATACTAACATAGGTACAATGGTATTTTAGGGAGATATATTAACATCCCCCCTCAAACTCAAGGTGGTATCGAAAATGACATCTGGAGTTTGCAGACTAAAGCACGATGACGACCTGGTGGATGAGGTTTCATGAAGATATTAGCCAACTGATCAGCCGAAGGAACCGACAAGAGGCGAAGTGTCTCGTCTTGAAGATGATGATGCACAAAATGACAGTCGATCTCGATATGTTTGGTGCGTTTATGAAAAACATCGTTGTGAGCGATCTGGACAGCACTATGACTGTCACAATAAAGTGGAGTTCTCGAGGGCTGAGGAACTCCCATATCTTGGAGAAGCCAAAGAAGCTCAGAAGTAGTATCAGCGAGAGCCCGATACTCAGCCTCAGTGCTAGAGCGAGCAACAATAGTCTGCTTTTTGCTCTACCAAGAGATAAGAGAGTCACCAAGTAAAAAAACAAAACCAGTCATAGATCGATGATCAGTAGGGTCCCCTGCCCAATCAGCATTTGAATAAACTTGTAACGTCAAGGATGAGTGAGAAGAAAAAAAGAGGCCATGAAATAAGGTGCCCTTCACATATCGTAAGATGCGAAGAATAGCTGCATAATGAACAGACCGAGGAGCCGACATAAACTGACTAATAAGGTGCACCGCATAGGCAATGTCCGGTCTAGTGACAGTGAGATCAATCAAGCTCCCAACAAGCTGTAGGTAACGAGTGGCATCGGGAAGGAGCTCCCCATCAGTAGGACGGAGTTTGATGTTGGGCTCCAGCGGACTATCAGTTATCTTACAATCGGCGAGGTCAGCACATGTGAGAAGATCAGAGGCATATTTGGCTTGGGTCAAGGAGTAGCCATCAGAGGTAAGAGACACTTCTAAGCCAAGAAAGTAGCAAAGAGAACCGAGGTCTTTCATCTCAAACTACCGACACAGAAACTGCTAAGCTCATGAATACCAGAAGTATCATCACTAGTAATGATCATATCGTCAACATAAAGTAGTAGAAGAGTGATGCCAAATGCAGTGTGACGGGTAAAAAGAGCTGAATCATAGGGGCTAGAGGCAAACCCAAGTTGGGCAATAGTGGAGCTGAACTTGGAAAACCAAGCACGAGGTGCTAGCTTAAGCCCATATAAAGCACAGCAGAGACGACAAACCTAACAAAGAGAATGAGGACACCTAAGAGGGGGACTGCATATAGACCTCCTCAGCCAAATCGCCATGTAAGAAGATATTCTTGACATCCATCTGAAATAAAGGCCACCACCGAGCAGAGGCAGCAGCCAAAAGGGAGCGAACAGAGGTAATACGAGCAACATGAGCAAATGTCTCCTCATAATCAATGTCATATTCCTGAGTAAAGCCTTTTGCCACTAAACGAGCTTTTAACGTACCTTAGAACTGTCAGAATTTGTTTTTCGTTTATACACCCATTTGTTCCCAACTACAGTCTTACCAAAAGGCAGGTCAACCAGGTTCCAAGTATGAGTTTTGTGAAGGGTGTCAAGTTCTTCAGACATAGCTTGCTGCCAAACAGGAACAGAACAAGTTTCACGATAACTGCGAGGCTCGTGAACTGAGTCAAAAGTAGAAAAACAGTGAAAGTCACTAAGATAGGTAGGAGGTGCCCTTACCCGACTAGAACAACGAACATCCAAATCAGTGGACTCAGACGGTGTGGAAGCGACGGCAGGATCATCAGATGGTCCAGGGTCAGGAGCGGCAGACGTAGAGGGATTACCTGATGATTTGGTAGGACCTGCATTAGAAGAGAAAGTGGGAGAGGGATCGAGGGCAGGATCAGTGAAAATGGGGGAGTATAAGAGACAATCGGAAGAAAATGGAGAGATACTAGCGAACATTTTGTGTTCCCAAAACTGAACATGTCGAGAGACGCGAAGACGCTTGGCTATGGGGTCATAGCACCGATAACCCTTGTGTTCAATGCCATAACCAAGAAAGCAACAGAAATGAGAGCGAGGTTCAAGTTTTGTATATTGAGGTGGAAGCAAAACAAAGCAAGCACAACCAGAGACTTTGAGAAGAGAATAATCAAATACCATTCCATATAGAGCCTCATATGGAGATTTATTGGAAAGAATAGGGGTGGGAACCCGATTAATAGTGTAAACAGTGGTAAGAGAAGATCAAAGGCAAGAGCTTTTCCGAGAAATCGAAGTTTCCCTCGCCGACGACAGGCGGGTTTGGCGTGATGATGAAGAAACCCGGAGCCCAAACCACCCCACCAGTAACTGATGCACTGGGTGAGGCTCAGCAGCATGTGCACGAATGACGGAGACAAGCGGCAGAGCACGGCGGCGAACTCGCGTCGTGGAAGATAGACAGGGAGAACGCACCGGTTTGCTGGTGGGCCGGTTACTGCGTCAACAGCGAGTTCACAAACGACGGAGACAAGGGCAGAGCACAACGGCGAACTCGCGTCGTGGAAGACAGAGATGGGGAGAACAGAGACTCTCTGCCCCAGGGGGTTGTGCACCAAACAGAGACCGGTGAGGATGATGGCCATGGATGCTGGACGCAGAGGGATGACCGGCAGCGGTGTGGCAAGAGGATGACGACGTCGTCCAAAATGGCTACCAATGAGGACGACGACGTCATCTCGAACGGCGGCCGAGTGGAGGAGAGACGATGACGATGATGGCGTCCGGAACGACAGTGAGCAGGAGGTTGAGAAAAAAAAAATTAGGATTAACTTGGCTCTGATACCATGTAAAGATTAATGCAAATTTTATTAATCTTTTTTTGTACCTAAACAACTGTACAAGACCATCCTTTTATAGGAGAAGGAGGGCATACAAGGGTAAGGGAGATATACTAACATAGGTACAAGGGTATTTTAGGGAGATATATTAACACCATCAATATATATATATATATATATATATATATATATATATATATATATATATGCAATGTGATTACCTAAGTGAAATAACTCGTGTAAAGAATAAAATATATAATGAAAAAAACAAGCATATATGCTTAAGAGATGTTGTAAAGCGGCTGTAGAATAAGGAAGTAATATCCTCAATTTATGTTAGATTATAAATGAATATAGTAGATCCTCAAATTAAATCACTAGGGGGAAAGCTAGTGTGTGACTCATTAAGCAGAATGGGGTTTGTGCCTACAACCTAAGGTCAAAGGTGATGGTAACGTAATCTATGTGACTAGAAATCTCATGAAGTAGGATCATGCAGGTAATAAAAAGTCATCAATTGACCTAGTAATATATACTATCACCGAATTTATAAATGTCCATTCCTATAGTGAGGATGGTATAAGATAGCAATGTATGAGCTTGAGCACTTGCTCTTAATGAATTCTATTGCCCCTGTGGATGTGCTTACTTGCAGTGCACACGTGATGGTTTCACCTATGTGAGTGTGGAGCGCGGCCGCTCTTGTGTTATTTTAGGTAGGATTGTTAAAGTACTAGTGAAATTCAAGTAAGGCACATGGCTTATTTGAGCCAATCTGCATTGAAAAGCTAACTTAAAATTGTAGAGTGGATGGTAAGCTTGTTTGGCTTGCTATAGGAATTACGGTTCATAGAGACTTAATGTCTCATTATACTTTCATAAGTCACAACTTATCTTCTTAGGTCTAGTTCATAGCTAGAAGAGAACCATATATGATATATTACATTTTAGTTTATTAACCCAGATGTCAACATTAGATTTTGTTTTGGGGGTGCTGGGGAAGAGAATGTTGCATGATGATTTCCCTAAATAAGAAATTTAAACAAGGGTGGAATCGGTGGATAAGACTCTAAGAAAATACAATGGATCAAAAATGTAAGAACCCAAATCGTAGTGTACGAGTTAATTATGTAAAAGAGAGATGGAAATGGAATTCTATAGACTTCGTCGATGAGGCCATAATTTGTCGACGAAGGCAGAAGACTTTTCGTCGATGAAATTCAGAGGTTCATCGACGAGGAAAAGCCGAAGGGTTCAGGAAATTGAAAATATCATGCTTCGTCGATGAAGCCTCTGATTGCTCGACGAAATGCTGGACTTTTCGTCGACGAAGACACCATTTCGTCGATGAAATACCTCAGGTCAAAGGTCTATAAAAGGATATTTTGGGGGTTGCTTAGCTCCTAAGTTTGGTTTCTCTCTCTCTCTCTTCGATTACTTCGTCGTTGATCGCCGGATTCACAAATCCAAAGTTACTGCGAGGATCAGTGAAGGATTCTCTACGTTTCTACTGGATCAGAATCTTGTTTCGAAGGATTTCGGGTTTCAGGCCAAAATCGAGGTAAGGCTTGGTTTTCATTTCTAATTCGGTTTATGTATAGTAGCATGGATTGTAAGTATGTTTTATACTATGGTTTGTAGGTTTTGGAGTTTAGGTTCGTAGTTTAGAGGATCGTAAAGTTCGTAGTTGGAATTTGGGTTTAGGTAAGGGGATTCTGTTTATATCAGTTCATTTTTTGAAATTGGGATCGGTAAGCCTGTAGGCTACGATCGTATGTACGTTTTAGCTACTTATTTGGGGAAATCTTTTGGGTAAAAACAAAGGATTTTCAGGTTATAGTTTTTGGGAAAATTGGGGATTTCGGGTATCATCTCTTGTTTGATTGGAAAACCGTTTGTGTTGTTTAAACTGTATTATTAAGGTGACCGTAATCCATATTTGCATAAACTGTATTGAAATTGTAAACGATATGATTTTCCGTAAACCAAATACGTGTGGTATGTGTGTATGTATGTATTTTGTTCCAGATATTTGTGAAAATGGCTATGTGGCAGCTTATTACCGTACACTGAAATGTATAGGGACATGAGTTCCAAAGTGATTCCAGGTTTTGTGAAAATCGGCTAGGGGTGGCTAACTACTGTATGCCGAAATGGCTAGGGGCGGCTAACTACTATACGCCGTAATAGCTAGGGGCGGCTAACTACCGTACGCTGTATCAGTTAGGGGCGGCTAACTACCGTACGCTGCGCCATGTATCGATTAACTACCATGGGCGAGAGTGGCCGGCTCTATATCCGGGGTGTGAAATATCACCAGTATGTTCGGCTGGTCATCGAAGGTGTGATCTACACCATTTGTAGCAACGGACCACAGTGGGTTTAGGTTGACGCAGCGCAGTTTGCACGTGGTAATGTAATCAGGATTAGACTAGGTGACCTTATGTAGTTGCGTTTGTAGCCATGGATTCACTATTGGGCCTGAGTCGAAAATCTTCGTAGTTTCATGTGTTGGAACGTAACCGCTGTGAGACCAGGTGACCTTGTGTAGTTGCGTATAGTGTGACGACACTGACTGTATGTATGTATGTATGTATTTGGGTATCGTATGAACTAGAATAGTTTTGTGAAAATACTGGAACTGTATGGAAATGTATGGAAATTATTTTGAAACTGTACGTATTGTGTCAAATTGTATCGTATGTATATGTTATGAAGTATGAAAATGACACTGGTATGCCACACACTGATATAACTTTTTTTCTCCCTTACTGAGAGGTGTCTCACTCCGAATATATACAAATGTTTTTCAGGTCCTTCAGGTAGCTGAAACTAGCATCCTAGCATCCGGAAGTGGGGGGTGTGTTTAGCTACCACTAGTACCTAATAGGTACGAGTTTTGTAATCAGGTTGTCGTGATGGATTTTGTAGACACCCGTAGTATGTATGGTATTGTAGGAATATATAACCTTGTATGGTATAGACTCTGATATGGTACAGTATATGTATAAGAAAGACCGTATTCCGCTGCGTATATTGATAAGTATAGACATGTGGTATGTATGTATATAGGGCATCCATTCACCCCACAGGATCGGACCCTCTTTGTATGTGGTATCATGAATGTTTTAATTGATACAAAGACAGGTTAGGTTACTAAATTTACCCCTGGGTCCCATTTTTGGGTTCGGGGCGTGACAGCTTGGTATGAGAGCTAACTAGGTTGTTAGGTCTTGTAGACTTCGTTAGGAGTATTGATGTGTACATACCAGAGTATAGGATGTAGGAAATGGGTAGTGTTGGTCGAGGGTTGTTCTGTTGCTAGATCGGGATGTGTCAGCAGTATTCTGTGTTTTTCCTAGAATGACAATTCCAGTAAAGGCAAGGCAAACCCTTGATGGATTCGTGTCAGTGTGACGGGAGAGGCTTAGAACTGTGAGAGTGATAGTTGACATGATTAGGACTATGATTGTGTTAACTGCATACGATATAGGAATTCTAACCGATTCCTATTTTGATTTCAGTATGGAGCCCAAGGATAATAACTTGGAGAGTGGCTCCAAGGATATGGCGAGCGGTGAGTCTCCTTCTATGTCTCGTGGTTTGGCGAGACAGGTGATTCAAGAGATTGGACGGAGTGTGAGGAGACGCGAGAGTTCTCCTATTGATGCAGGGTGTACCATCAAGAGGTTCACACACATTCACCCTCCGACATTTACGGGAGGACCGGATCCGATAGTGGCGGAGGACTGGATAGAGAAGCAGAAGGTCTTGTATGCTACCTTCCAACTAACTGGGGAGGCAGGGTGATGGCGGATGGTGGTGAGTCTGCTTGAGAGGTAGAGAGCTGGTTCATCTGATATGACGTGGGGCTGCTTCAAGGAGGTATTCTTCGAAAGATACTTTCCGGTCTCCACTCGGGATGCGAAGGCTGATAAGTTTTCAGGCCTGACACAAGGGACTTTGTCAGTGTAGAGATATGCTTTCAAATATATCGAGTTATCTCGATTTGCACCATACTTAGTTCTGAATGAGCACGAAAAGGCTCGGAGGTTCAAGAAGGGTCTGAGGAAAGACATCCGTCGTCTTGTGGGGATGCTGCAGATCCATGAGTTTTCTGTCCTGGTGGATAAAGTCACCATAGTTGAGATCGACCTTCGAGGAGACGAGATAGTACAGGTACAGGGGAAGAGGCCAGTATCTTCTGGTCCTCATAGTGGTCTTCAGTAGGGACCGTGGAAGAAGAAGAAGAACTACAGCTCTAGGTATCGGTAGAACACCGAGCGGCAGAGTTCTCAGGGGGATCCATCCTCCGCATCGTGCGCTAAATGCCGTAAATGGCACGATGGCAAGTGTCAGCTATTCAGGGGTTTTTGCTTCAACTGTGGTCAGTCAGGCCACATGGCAAAGTACTGTCCGGAACAGAGGAGGATTGTGCCTGCACAGATTCAGAACCGTGGGAGTAATCAGGTGCCTCGGGGGAATTACCAGGCAGCAACGGCTCTGGCGAGAGTATATTCACTTACTCCAGTAGATGCGGAACACGCTGGGAATATGGTGATAGGTACCATGTTATTGCTTTCGAATAGAGCTGTTGTTTTATTTGATTCGGGGGCAACTCATTCGTTCATATCTGCTAGTTTTGTGAAATTGTGTGGGGCAGAAACTTGTGTGATGAATGAGATGTTGTCTGTGATTACGCCGACTGGGAGTGTAACGGTTTGTAGTAAGATGTTGGGAAACTGCCCAATTGAGATTCAGGGTAGACTGTTACCGGCAAATCTTGTAGTATACGACATGTTAGGTTTTGATGTCATACTGGGAATGGATTGGTTATTCTCCAGTTATGCGGTGATAGATTTTCGGAAGAAGGTAGTAGTGTTCAGACCTCCTAGGAAGCAGGAGTATGAGTTCATGGGATCGTGTGTGCGTCTAGAGCCACAGATCTTATCGGCACTATAGGCGAGGAGGTTACTCTTGGACGGATGTCAGGGGTACTTAACTTGTGTGCAGGAACAGCCGCGGAATGAGTTGAGACTCGAGGACATTCGAGTGGTCAATGAGTTTCTAGATGTGTTTCCAGATGATTTACCCTGCTTACCTCCCGATCGTGAAGTGGAGTTTACGATTGAGTTGCTGCCTGGTAAGGCACTGATCTCTAAAGCTCCGTATCGGATGGCTCCAGCAGAACTACGGGAGTTGAAGGAGCAGTTGTAGGAATTACTGGACAGGGGATTTGTTCGACCTAGTGTTTCACCCTGGGGAGCTCTAGTACTATTTGTGAAGAAGAAGGACGGGTCGATGCGGATGTGCATTGATTACCATGAGATCAACAAAGTGACGGTAAAGAACCATTACCCTTTGCCTCGTATTGATGATCTTTTTGACCAGCTGTAGGGAACACAGGTCTTTTTGAAGATTGACTTGCGGTCAAGATATCATCAGGTGAGGGTTAGAGCAGAGGATGTAGCGAAAACTACTTTTCGAACCAGATATGGCCACTACGAGTTCTTAATCATGCCTTTTGGGTTGACGAATGCGCCGGCGGTGTTCATGGATCTGATGAACAAAGTGTTCCATGAGTACTTGGATCGGTTCGTGGTGGTGTTCATTGATGACATTCTGGTATACTTGAGGAATACGGAAGAGCATGTGGGTCATTTAAGGTTAGTACTACAAATTCTGCGAGAGAAGAGGTTGTATGCTAAGTTGAAGAAGTGCAAGTTCTGGTTGAGTCAGATTGCATTCTTAGGCCATGTGGTTATTGGGAAGGGTATATCAGTAGATCCTAGCAAGATCAAAGCTGTGGTTGACTGGGTTAGACCAAAGAGTGTGTAGGAGGTTCGGAGTTTTCTGGGACTGGCGGGTTATTATTGTCAGTTCGTAGAGGGTTTCTCTAAACTTTCTGGACCTCTGACACGATTAACCAGGAAGGGAGTTCAGTTTGAGTGGACTAGTGATTGCAAGCAGTGCTTTCACGAGTTGAAGCATCAGCTGGTTACTGCTCCAGTGTTGACCATCCCTTCAGGGGATGGGAGTTTTGTGATTTATAGCGACGCGTCCTTGAAGGGTTTGGGATGTGTGCTTATGCAACAGGGTAAGGTGGTAGCTTATGCTTCTTGACAACTTAAGGAGTATGAGAAGAATTACCCTACGCATGATTTAGAATTAGCTGCTGTAGTTTATGCCTTAAAAGTCTGGCGACACTACCTGTACGGTGTTTAGTGTGAGATTTTCACTGACCACAAAAGTCTCAGGTACTTTTTCACACAGAAGGAGCTGAATATGAGGCAGAGGTTGTGGCTAAAGTTAATTAAGGACTACGACTGCACGATCAGTTATCACCTAGGAAAGGCTACTGTGGTAGCAGATGCGCTGAGTCGGAGTCAGAGCATACAGCAATAACTGCAGTTGTAGCTCAGCATCATGTCAGACGAGATTAGGAAAGCCTTGGAATAAAGTTGGTGTTTGGTGATCATCAGGCTTTCATTGCTAGTTTGGTGATTCAACCGACCTTGTTTGAGCATATTAAAGCTGCGCAAGCTAGTGATGCGGAGTTAGCTGAGATTGTGGAGAAAGTGCAGTAGGGTTTGGCTGCGGATTTTAACATCTCGAATAGAGGTGTGTTGAGGTTTGGGACCAAGCTGTGTGTTCCAAATGAGGATGTGATCAGAAGTACGATTCTGGAAGAAGCGCATCGTTCTTTATATACGGTACATCCGGGTAGTACAAAGATGTATCAGGATTTGCGCAAGTCCTTCTGGTGGAGTGGTATGAAGAGGGATATTGCCTGGTTCGTGGAGCAGTGTCTGACGTGTCAGTGGGTAAAGGCTGAACATGAGAGACCGGCAGGGCCGTTGTAGCCTTTGCCTATTCTGGTGTGGAAGTGGGAGCATATTTCCATGGACTTTGTTACCGGATTACCGACAGCGCTTCACGGGAAGAATGCTATTTTGGTAATTGTGGACAGCTTGACGAAATCGACTCACTTTGTACCAATGAAGGTTAGCTACCCTTTGAGTAGGCTAGCTGATATGTACGTGCATGAGATTGTGAGGTTGCACGGGGTGCCGGTGTCCATTGTTTCAAATCAGGATCCCTGGTTTACTTCTCAATTTTGGAAGAGCTTGTAGGAAGTATTGGGGCGAAGCTTACTTTCAGTGCAGCGTTCTAGCCCCAGACTGATGGATAGTCGGAGAGGACAATATAGACTTTAGAAGATATGTTATGGGCTTGTGTATTGGACTTCGGTGGTAGTTGGATTCAGTTTCTGCCACTAGTGGAGTTTGCCTATAACAATAGCTTCCATGCTAGTATAGGGATGGCACCATTCGAGGCTTTGTATGGTTGGAGGTGTCGATCTCCTTTGTATTGGGATGAGGTCGGTGAACATCAGGTTTTAGGACCTGAACTTGTACAGCAGGCATCTGAGAAGGTAGGTTTGATTCAGGAGAGGATTAGATCGGCTCAGAGTCGGTAGAAGAGTTATGCGGATGTTCGCCGCCATGATTTAGAGTTCGAGGTCGGCAGTAACGTATTTCTGCGTATCGCTCCGATGAAAGGGGTGATGAGATTTGGGAGGAAGGGCAAGTTGAGCCCGAGGTATATCGGACCATTCGAGATACTTGAGCGAGTGGGTCTAGTAGCCTACAGAGTAGCATTACCTCCAGCACTTTCAAGGGTCCATGATGTGTTTCACGTATCCATGTTGAGGAGGTACGTGTTGGATCCTTCACATGTTATCAACTACGATGAGTTGGAAATTGGGGATACTTTAGCATATGAGGAGATACATGTTTAGGTTCTAGACCATAAAGTTCAGAAGCTTCATACCAAAGAAATACCGCTGGTGAGGGTATTGTGGCGTAACCACGAGGTTGAGGAAGCTTCTTGAGAACTAGAAACGAAAATACCTCGGAAGTATCCAAAGTTGTTCTGAGTAGTAAATTGGATAGCAGAGTCTGTATGAATATGTATGTATGTGTGTAATACTCTGTTATCGTATTGTATCTAGTGGTTAGTCTCGGGGAGTCCTGTAGTATTGTGAACTCCTGAGACCGTGTATATGTTTGACCACGGTATTCCTCCGCCATAAGTGAGGGCATGTATGTATGTATTGTAACGGGGCTGTGTATAAATGGTCGCCATATTCTCTAGAGTATGTATGTATGTATGTATCGTAACGGGGCTGCGTATAAATGGCCGCCGTATTCTCTAGGGCTTGTATGCATGTATCGTAGAGGGACTGCGTATAGATAGTCATCGTTTCACCTTAGAGTATGTGTATATGTAGTAGTATGAATGTGTTTGTAATGAGAGATTGCAAATTTCGAGGACAAAATTTTTGTAAGGAGGGGAGATTGTAAGAACCCAAATCGTAGTGTATGGGTTAATTATGTAAAAGAGGGATGGAAATGGAATTCTGCAGACTTCGTCGATGAGGCCATAATTCATCGATGAAGGCAAAAGAATTTTCATCGACGAAATTCAGAGGTTCGTCAACGAGGAAAAGCCGAGGGGTTCAGGAAATTGGAAATATTAGGCTTCGTCGACAAAACCTCTGATTGCTCGATGAAATGTTGGATTTTTCATCGACGAAGACACCTTTTCGTCGATGAAATCCCTCGAGTCAAAGGTCTATAAAAGGATATTTTGGGGGTTGCTTAGCTCCTAAGTTTGGTTTCTCTCTCTCTCTCTCTAGATTTCGAAGCTCTCTCTCTCTCTCTTCGATTACTTCGCTGTTGATCGTCAGATTCACAAATCCAAAGTTACTGCGAGGATCAATGAAGGATTCTCTACGTTTCTACTAGATCGGAATCTTGTTTCGAAGGATTTCGAGTTTCGGGCCAAAATCGAGGTAAGGCTCGGTTTTCATTTCTAATTCAGTTTATGTATAGTAGCACGAATTGTAAGTATGTTTTATACTATGATTTGTAGGTTTTGGAGTTTCGATTCGTAGTTTAGAGGACCGTAAAGTTCGTAGTTGGAATTCGGGTTAAGGTAAGGGGATTCTGTTTATATCAGTTCATTTTTTTGAAATCGGGATCGGTAAGCCTGAATTATACGATCGTATGTATGTTTTGACTACTTATTTGGGGAAATCTATCGGGTAAAAACACAGGATTTTCGGGTTACAATTTTTGAAAAAATTAGAGATTTCGAGTATCATCTCTTGTTTGATTGGAAAACCGTTTATGTTATTTAAACTGTATTATTGAGGTGACCGTAATCCATATTTGCATAAACTGTATACTTGAAATTGTAAACGATATGATTTGCCGTAAACCAAATAAGTGTGGTATGTGTGTATGTATGTATTTTGTTCCAGATATTTGTGAAAAGGGCTATGTGGCGGCTTATTACCGTAGGCTAAAATGTATAGGGACGTGAGTTCCAAAGTGATTCCAGGTTTTATGAAAATCAGCTAGGGGCGGCTAACTATCGTACGCTGAAACGGCTAGGGGAGGCTAACTACCATACGCTGCACCATGTATCGGTTAAATACCATGGGCGAGAGTGGTCGGCTCTATATCCGAGATGTGAAATATCACCAATATGTTCGGCTAGTCACCGAAGGTGTGATCTACACCATTTGTAGCAATGGACCACAGTGGGCCTAGGTTGACGCAGCGTAGTTTGCACGTGGTAATGTAATTGGGATTAGACCAGGTGACCTTGTGTAGTTGCGTATGTAGCAATTGATTCACTATTGGGCCTGAGTCGAAAATCTTCATTGTTTCATGTGTTGGAACGTAACCGCTGTAAGACTAGGTGACCTTGTGTAGTTGCGTATAGTGTGATGACACTGATCGTATGTATGTATGTATGTATATATTTGGGTATCATATGAACTGGAATAGTTTTGTGAAAATACTGGAACTATATGGAAATGTATGGAAATTGTTTTGAAATTGTACGTATTGTTTCAAACTGTATCGTATGTATGTGTTATGAAGTATGAAAATGACACTGGTATGCCACACACTGATATAACTTGTTTTCTCCCTTACTGAGAGGTGTCTCACCCCGAATATATACAAATGTTTTTCAGGTCCTTCAGGTAGCCAAAACTAGCATCCTAGCATCTAGAAGCGAGGTGTGTGTTTAGCTACCACTAGTACATGATAGGTATGAGTTTTGTAATCGAGTTGTCGTGATGGATTTTGTAGACACTTGTAGTATGTATGGTATTGTAGGAATATATAACCTTGTATGGTATAGACTCTAGTATGGTATAGTATATGTATAAGAAAGACCGTATTCCGCTGCGTATATTGATGAGTATGGATATGTGGTATGTATGTATATAGGGCATCCGTTCACCCCACGGGGTCGGACCCTCTTTGTATGTGGTATTATGAATGTTTTAATTGATACAGAGACAGGTTAGGTTACTAAATTCACCCCTGGGTCCCATTTCCGAGTTCGGGGCATGACAGAAAAAGCAGAGTTGTCACTTTTATAATTTTTTAGGGAAAACCAAGGAAAAAACCCTAATAGGTCTATGACACATAGAACAAGGGTTTGAGAGTACATTTGTGCGTACAAAAGGTGGTGGACCAACCATTCTAAGGGAGACTAGTCAACCAGCACCCCTATCAACACTTGTTCTAGGAACGATTACCGTTGTGTGCCTCAATGTCTTACCAAGAGATAAAGAAAGGAAAAGAAGGATGATTCCCCTTTTGTGTCATTCAATGATACATTATTGTCCAAAAACCCAAACAATAGAGTTGAAAACCCTGACATGTTTTTTTTTTCCCCTTAAAATAGGGGTTGGCCTCAAGTAACCCTAATTTTTTTGAATATATAAAGTAAAAACAAAAAATGATAGGAAAAAGTTTTGATTGATTGCCATGAATAAGTTCAAACATGACCTTTTTCCTTTGGAAGTTAGGATTAGGGGGAAGTCAACATTAAAATATCTTAACTCAATCAGGGGTTGGATGGGATGCATAAGATCATTGATTGAGTTTTGGATTAATTGAAATTGTGGTCCTAGCTTCATGATTAAAATTTGAGAGTTTAATGTTGATGGAGTTGAAAATCTCCTAATTGACATTAGGGTTTCATGAAGATGAAGATTGTATCCCTAAATGCAATCAACCATCGAATGGAGAAAGGGATTGAAAAATATTTTGATTGACAATCAGGGCTTAATGAGGATTGAAGTCAATCATTTAATGATAAAGGATTTCAAAATTATCATGATTGACAATTATTGTTTAATTTTAATTGAAGTCAATCAATTAATGATGAGGTAGTTGAGAAATATCTTGATTAGCAATCATGGTTGAGTGTTGATTAAAGTCAATCAATTAGAGGGGGTAGGGATTTGAAAATTCTCTTGATTAACAAGCAAGGTTCAATGCTGATTGAAGTTAATCAATTAATGAGGTGATAGTTGAAATATCTTCGATTGCCAATCAATGTTTAATGATAATTGAAGTCAATTATTTTTAATAGATTTGAAAAGTATCTTGATTAGCTATTAGGGTTTGAATGATGATTTGAGTCAACCCCTAATTGGAAATTCAGAAACCTCTTAATTGTCAATCAGGATTTGAATGATGTCTAGAGTTAGCCTTGATGTAGGACAATCCTAGGAACCCTAGTCCTACCAAAGACCCTCTCACAAATGCACACACCAGATACACTTTAAGATGGGAATTTAATTAACCGCAATGACCAATATAAATTATATGCGAGAACTACAGGTTGTGGAAAATTCAAAAAGTTATAGGATTCATGTAGACTAGTCCTTAAGGACCTAATCAAGTAGAATAAGATAATTACTTGAAAGATGGTAAATTCAAGCCTTAAAATTAAGCCTAAACATGCAAATTATATATCCTTAGAATAAGACACAATCAAGCATTCAAGTATGAAAATCTTTTGGACTTTGAAGAGTTTGTCTGCAGATATTATTCAAAGACATGCAATAGATATTTTGAAAAGGCTAATGGAAGGTAAATATCATATTGGCTATCTAGGAGTTATTTTGGAAGTAATTGAAATGAGCTTACTGAAATTATTCGGAATGATGAACACAACACACTCGAACCTTGCTCGATATCTCGAATGGTGATTCTCGATTTTTCTTGGGGTTGTGAGTGATTTGCTTGACTGTTGAAGTACTAATCTCACAAAATAGCTACTGGAATGGTAATATGGAAAATGGATAACGATAATCTTGTGGCCTCTCACCACTCAATCTCCAAAGGAGAAGGGATGTGGTCTCTCACCACTCACTCACAAAGAGGGAACAAGCTTAAAGCTTAAGCACAAGGCAAAAAATCTTGATTCAATTCAAAATACTTGATGTCCCTAATAACTTACATGCCCAGCTATATATATATAGAGATGTTGGAACAACCCTCCAACCATAAGTAAATAAAATATAACAAGCTTTGAATGGAAAATGATAAAATGAAACCAAAAAGTCAAAAATGTAAAATTTTCAAAACAAATAGTCTCATTATTCGGCCTTCTAGACATTCCATATTTTGAATTAGTTTACCTACCATATACCAAATTAAAGATATGGAAGTCTTCTTTGCAACACACTTTGAACCACTCCATTTGGACTTTTCTTGGGAAAGTTATGGCATATTTGGTGAGAGGTGTGCAGCTGTCCATGTGATGCAGAATTTCTGGACGAATGTCTATTGTTATTGGGCTGTCAAGCCGTGCACAATTTGAATTTCATGGTTTTCCCTATACCCAAAGAAAGGTATGGGAGTCTTCTTTCCAGCCAAATTGGAATCAAGTTATTTGGGCCTCTGTAGATGAAGTTATGCATTTTCTTGTACAGGTGCGCAGTTGCCTTCATCCCAGCGAATGCATCCACGTGACACCATCTTAGCAAATGTTATGTTTGGGGAATGTTGATCCCCATCATCTCTCCTTGACTGAGAAGAATTCTGCCCCGAAGAATTTTGTTGAAGATACTCGGTGTATAGTTCTGGGTTGAGGCGCAGAACTTCTTCCTTTAAGATCCAACTTCGTTCTGATAGGGGCTTGCCTTTCCATTTGACCAAGAATTTTTTATATGATCCAGCCCGTGTGTGTGTTGTTTTATCATCCAAAATTTTTTCAATTTGCTCAGGTTTCTTAGGTGGAATAAATGGTGGTGGCAAAGGCAATTTTGGCTCTTTCATAGTATCTGTGTCTATAAATGGGGAAAGATCACCTGCAGGGTTAGTATGGCTAGACTTTGAAAAAAAATTGGTTTCAAGAAAAGGGGTTAGATCCTCAACATTAAATACATTGCTTATGCCATAATCAAGAGGAATATCTAACATGTATGCATTAGAGCTTATTTTCTTTAGGACTTTAAATGGTCCCATCTTTTTAGCATGAAGCTTTCTTACCCTTCCTGAAGGAATTCGTTCAGGACGAATTCGAACCATAACCATATCACCTTTTGAAAATTCCTGCAACCTGCGATGTATGTCAGCAATAGATTTATAATGTTCATTGCTCAAATTAATTTTCATTCTGATCTTAGAGTGTAAGTCATGTATGTGTTTTGCAAAAGTATCAGCTGACTCGCTAACTCTAGACTCTGGTGGCAATGGAATGAGGTCTATAGGCTTCCTGGGACTATAACCAATGACGATCTGAAAAGGGCTAAGTCCTGTGGTCCTATTCACTGAGCTATTGAATGCAAACTCTGCCATAGGAAGACATAAATCCCATGTGGTGATATGCTCTCCAACCAAGCAGCGCAGTAGGTCACCAAGGCTTCTATTTACCACTTCAGTTTGTCCATCGGTCTGGGGATGGTATGCACTTGAGAACTTGAGCTTGGTACCTAGCATTGCCCACAAAGTTTTCCAGAAGTAGCTAACAAATTTAACATCTCTATCAGAAACAATAGTCTTAGGAAGACCATGAAGTCTCACTACTTCTCGAAAAAATATGGTGGCAATTTTAGATGCATCATGTGTTTTGTTGCATGGAATAAAATGTGACATCTTGGAAAATCTATCCACAACAACAAATACTGAATCATTTCCCCTCACAGTCCTAGGGAGTCCTAGCACAAGTCCATGCTAATGTCTTGCCAAGGTACGTGTGGTACTGGTAATGGAGTGTATAACCCAGTGTTTTGTTTCCTGCCCTTAGCTGTCTGACATGTGCGGCAGTGGGAAACAATTTTGGCAACATCCCTCTTGATTCTAGGCCAATAAAACCTATCTTCTACCATAGCAATTGTCTTGTCCCTACCAAAATGACCGGCGGCGCCCCCCGCATGTAACTCTTCAATCAACTGGTCTCGTAAAAACGTGGATGGGATGCACAATCTCGTTCCCTTAAAGAGGAACCCATCATGAATGACAAACTCAGGGTGAGTAATAGAAATACCCTGAAGCAGATCAGAGAATATATCAGAAAAGTCATGACACTGAGGGTATTCATGCTTGATGCTTTCGAAGCCAATAACCTTAATATGAAGTGTCTGCAATGTGGTTACGACCCAACTCAAAGCATCAGCTGCTTTGTTCTCAACACCAGCTCAGTATTTGAGCACAAAGGTGAATTGTTGTATGTACTCAACCCATTTTATGTGTCTATGCCCCAACTTCCTTTGGGTATGCAAATACCTAAGGGCCTGGTGGTCAGAGTATAAAACAAACTCTTGGGGAAGAAGGTAATGTCTCCAATGTCGCAATGACTGTACCACAGCATAAAACTCTTTGTCATAAGTGGAATATCTCTGTTTTGCCTCATTCAACTTCTCACTGAAGAAGGCAATTGGGTGACCTTCTTGACTAAGCACTCCTCCTATGCCAACTCCCGATGCATCACATGCAACCTCAAATAGTTTTTGAAAATCGGGGAGACGTAACACTGGTGCTCTAGTCATCATATCCTTAATATCCAAAAAAGCTTTAGTTGCATATTTTGACCATGTAAAATCACCTTTCTTGAGAGAGTTTGTAATAGGAGCCATAATGGTGCTGAAGTTTTTAATGAACCTTCTATAGAATGTGGCTAACCCATGAAAACTCCTTGCCTCATGAATGTTTTTAGGAGTGGGCCAATCCTTGATGGCTTTGACCTTTTCAGGGTCAACAGAAACTCCTTTGTTAGAGACTACAAACCCTAAGAAGATGACTTGTGTGGTCATAAAGACACACTTCTTTAGGTTTGCATACATTTTCTGTTCTCTTAGGACCTCAAAAACGCTCCTCAAGTGGAGAAGGTGATCCTCCCTAGTTTGACTATAGATCAAGATATCATCAAAGTAGACTACTAGGAAGTGCCCAATGAAAGGTCTTAAAAGTTGGGTCATAACTCTCATGAAAGTGCTTGGTGCGTTAGTTAAGCTGAAGGGCATCACTAACCACTCATATAACCCATCCTTTGTCTTGAAAGTGGTTTTCCACTCATCCCCTGGTCGGATTCTAATCTAATGGTATCCACTTTTAAGATCTATCTTGGAAAATATTTTGGATCCCACCATCTGATCAAGCATGTCGTCAAGTCTAGGTATGGGAAATCGATACTTGACGGTGATCTTGTTGATAGCTCTACTATCAATGCACATCCTCCAGGTGCCATCCTTTTTGGGAGTGAGAAGGGCAAGACATGCACATGGACTCATGCTCTCCTGAATAAAATCCTTTTCCCTTAGTTCATCCACTTGCCTCTTTAGCTCGTCATGTTCCTTTGGATTCATTCTATAATGTGGCAAATTAGGTAGAGATGAACCAGGAACAAGATCAATAACATGTTGGATATCTCTCATCAGAGAAAACAAAATTCTCCCTTCAAAATGATCAACCTGTATGTAACTATTGTTGAGTTGAATTTTACGTATATCTACTTTTGTCGTCTCCCTTAGAAAACAAAATTCTCCTCCATCATATCCACAATTGTGGCTTTGGTTTTAGCAACATTCTTTTGAAGTAGAACTCTTTTCCATGATGAGTTCTGAAGAATCCAAACATCCATTAAAAGGTTTGGATGGGAAAAACATTGGTGAATCTATGTCAATGCCAACAAATCAAATGTCATTGTCCTTGGTGGCTTCATCGACAAATGATTTCTTTGCGACATGGTAGTTTACGACACTAGTACTCTATCTGTCTGTACTTCTTCTTCTTCTTCTTCTTCTTCTTCTTTTGATATTGATTTAATTGGTTGGAGTTTTCATCATGTTCTGGTATTAATTATTGTCCTAAATTCATTTTTCCCCGTGGATATGTCGAACAATTTTAAAATTATTTTTGGGGATTTCAATAATTTTGTTGCTGCAGGTGTTGTTTATTCTAGAGGACTTTTTCCCCTTTGATTAAACATATTTGATTACTTCTTTATATAGTTAAGTCAATATTGGTAAATTTGTTGGTTGATCAAGGAAGCTAAGCTGATCTATTTTTAAAGTGATTTAATTAGCAATTAATCATATAAAAACATACCAAAAAAGTTATTTTTAAATATTATCTCTATTTTATGTGTTTCAATATAATGTTTAGTTCCATACTAAAATGATATATTATTGTAATTTTATTTTTTCATATCACTGAGGAAGCTAAGCTAATTGGATTTTGTAGTGATTTAAGTGGCAATTAATCTCACTAAAAACATGCAAAAAAATAAAAGTTATACCGAAATTTTGTCTAAATTGTACGTGTGTTAAAGGTAGGACTGCACACGGTTCAGTGCGGTTCAGTTTTGGCCAGAACCAAAAATTGAACCGAAATTTTTGGTTTTGGGATTTCTGAACCGAAATCGAAACCGAACTGAAATTAAGCTTTAATTGAAAATCGAAAATGTGGCGATTCAGTTGCGATTTTTCGGTTTTAAACTGATTTTTTTTACAAAAAAAAATAATCTTTATTTTTCATAAAGTTGTTGAAAATTTATTGAGTATTTTAATTTTTTATAGGGACTCATAATTTTAACAAAATAAAATCTGTTAGACACTTTAACAAAAATAACCTTTATTTTTCATAAAGTTCTTAAAAATTTATTAAGAATTTTTATTTTCTATAGTGGCTATATGATTATATTGCATGCTATATTTTTACTAGCCATATATATATATATATATATATATATATATCTTATATAAATCGGTTTTTTGATTTTTTTCGGTTCGGTTTCAACATAAAACCGAAACCGAAACCAAACATTTTTATTTTTGAAAACCACAACTGAAATCAAAAACTAAAAAATTGAACCGTTTATGGTTTCAGTTCGGTTTCAATCCGGTTTTCGATTTTTCGGTAATTTTTGTACACCCCTAGTTAATGGTAATGCTTAATAAAATTGTCTATTCAAAATATATTTTTCCTATTGACTGTGAGGTTATATTTACATTCAAATTTCATGTTAAAATGATATATTATTGCAATTTTATATTATTAAGATTCTTCGCTGACTGAGGAAGTTAGGTTGATATGCTTTTACTCTAATTTAATGAAATTATTTATTCCAGATATACTTTTTTTATTCACCTTTACTACAGTAGGATTGTATTTAAATTCAAATTTTATGCTAAATTCATATATTATTGTAATTTTGTATTATTAACATTAGTTTTAATATTTTGATTCTCTCATAATTAATGTTCATTATCAAACTTCAAAACTCAAATTCCTTGCACAATTTTTATTCTATTCAAGCACACTAATTGCACATTCACTTAATTATTTTAATGTTACTTACATATAATACACACTTTTACTCTTTATTTTCTAACTTACGTATTTGATTTTTTTAATATATCATTTCCCGTAAAGTCGGGGTAATTTTTCTAATTTAATTTATTATTAGAAAAATAAAAATAATTGCATTAGGAAGCGGTTCTCACTTTTTATTTT
Source organism: Malania oleifera (assembly GCF_029873635.1). Classification (NCBI taxonomy): domain Eukaryota; kingdom Viridiplantae; phylum Streptophyta; class Magnoliopsida; order Santalales; family Ximeniaceae; genus Malania; species Malania oleifera. Next base: position 64,777,570 of record NC_080427.1, on the reverse strand, counting down.
TCATTAGATAGAAACTCCAACCATCAACAAGCTCTTCGGACCCTTTAATACAGTACCAATCCTCCAGATCAACGTCTTTCGCCCCAGATCTTGCTAATCAAGATAAAGTTTAGAATACGGATACAACTTCTGTGTCAGAAAAGTTCGAGATTCTTTTGTGAGAAAGTCCTCTAATGTAATCGTAGTTCTCATATTAGACACTCCCATTCAATAAAAATAAATACATGGGTATTAGTACGACATACAATATGAAACGACCCGTTATATTTTGATTGGATTGAGCAGAATTATTTCGCTTGCTTTTAACGGCAGGACCATAGGAGGCTCTAATATTTTATAGCTCTTTGGCTGTTTAGTTCAGAGAGAGAGAGAGAGAGAGAGAGAGAATGGGAGCGATTCTCTCCAGTTTGTTCGGAGGGGGGTCGGCCGCCGATGCTTCTTCGTCATCATCAGAGCCGTCGCGCGTTTTGTCATTTCACTCCTCGGCTAGATGGCAGCTCCACCTCAATGAATTGAAAGAATCACCCCAACTGGTTTGTCCTAATTCTACGTTTTTAAATAAAAATTTTGAGGATTTTGCGTCATCCATGGGATCTGATGATAAATTTTCTTTTTCTGCGTGAAGATGGTGATTGATTTTGCGGCGTCGTGGTGTGGACCCTGCAAGTTCATGGAGCCCGCAATAAATGCGATGTCTGCGAAGTTCACTGACGTTCAGTTCGCCAAGATCGACGTTGATGAACTCTCGGTACGTATGCAGTTCCCTTTCGCAGCGAACCCTCCAACTGGAAGATAATCTTAAGGATTCCACGGTTTAGATTTAGTCTGACCACCATTTCTTTGTTTTTTTGGGGGCGAGAATGGTAGGATGTTGCGCAGGAGTTCAAGGTGCAGGCGATGCCCACGTTCGTGTTGTACATGCAAGGGAAGGAAGTGGACAGGGTTATCGGGGCGAAGAAGGATGAGCTCGAGAAGAAGATAGAGCGTTACAGGACTCCGCAAGCTAAAACTCTAAGAGGATGAGGATGATGAATGAATTTACTGATGACGTTTGAAAACATTGTTTGTTTTAATGAGAAATTGGGGTTCTTCCTCCAAGTTAGTGAGTGGCTATCTCATTCTCTGTGTTCTTACTTAGATCAATCCGATCGCATGCTCCTTCATTATAGAGATAAATAAAAGATTGTGTGTTTATTCTTATGAATTCCCATTTTATTATCAAAGATTATAAGATAGTACAGATGGCATTTAGCTCTTGTATATGCTTTGTTGATGACTTTTGATGGCTTTTCTTTGAGGGTAAGCAAACAGAAAACTCCAGTTTCAGATGTCTGTGCTGGAACTGCGGATTCTTCGTAATCTTGACACTAAAAGTATCTTGTCATCTGCTTGCCGCCTAAAGGCGCGGTAGAGTAACGGCACAGAGCTATTGACACTCAGGAATCACTTCGAAATGACTCTGGGTGAAGCTGATTTATCAGAAACTGCTTTGGTTTCAAAACACCATGACAGAACATGGCAATCCCAACCTATGCCAGTCAGAAAATTTAGAAAATTCTTTATTTTATTTGCTTATTCAATAGTATGTGACGGCATTCGGAACCCTTACATTGCTGATTTATTACACTTTTGTACTTAGCTCGTATGTACCAAGGTTTAATCTCAATTTGAAAGTTATAGTTGCCAGGATTTGCCAGAAAGTGTGATTGTGGACTTGCTTGGACTGGTTTTTTATCAGATCTTGAGAGGAATGTAAAACTGCCCCAAATGGTGATACTATTTCGAAGTGTATCATGAGGCATGGTTCAATGAACTTTCCTGTTCTAGAAGCAAAGCTTAGTTATAAAGCTTTATGTGCTTGTTAGGGGCTGGCTGGATTTTAGGGGTTGACACTGCATTTAGGTTAAGATTCGAATTCTATGCTCTCAAGACAGTGCTGAGTGATTTTTTTACTGGACTGTTTTGTCTTGCTGAATTCAAGATTTTGTCTATTCTTTATTAGTAGTTTAATTCTATTTTTCACTTGATGAAAACCACATTTGTTGAGAAGAAGTGTTTTGTAGTCCTGAGCTTAATGTTGTGTCATCTCTAATATCTTGAAATTAACCACTCATCATATGTGCTACTGAAGTTTCCTAATGCCCCCAACCCCAAATGCAGATCTTCTAAACTAAAGCTCCTAGGTTTGCTCTCTATTCGAATTCAAGTTGAACTTAAACTATTTGAGTAGCATAAGTTGAGTTTAATTTTTCATAATACTTAATTCAAATGCAAGAGAACCTAACTAAATCTAACTTTTTTTGTTTTTTGTTTTTTTTCATGTTTTTTCATTTGTGAGCATTATTTATATTATATTTACATATGTATTATTTTATAATCAAATTGAATTTAGTCTGAGCTCAAGTTTTAACTCATGCATTCAATTGTAAACTCCAATTCAGATAATTGATAAGCCCAACCACACCAAGCACGATACTGCACTCAATTATATCATTATTGCTGACACTGCATTTTGGAGGACCGCCCAATTTCACATAATTACAAATTTAAGGTTCTAACACTATGCTTATCTAACTATTTTTTTTTCTAATAGTGGTGGTTCTTATGATGCATTGAGATTTTACGTCTTTTCTTTTTTTAATAGATCAATGTTGCTTCCTTTTCTTTTTTGATAATTTGGGGATTTCAACCACCACAACGTTGTACACTATGGTGTGACACTAAACTCAGGAGGTGACTATTGATAGATCTCAGGTAATTCACCGGTGTAATGGCTCAAGGAAAAATCGAACATGTGACCTTGATTGATGAAAACAACCATTTATCGATTAGCAAGGTTTACTACAGTCTTGAGCTTAATGATGTGTTTACGAGTTTTGAACTTGAAATTGTTTGTTCGTTGCGCATGTTACAAAAATCCCCTACTATGTAAACCCTAAAGGGAAGATGGCTCTAAATTTGAAAGTCCTAAGTTTGGTTGTGCAAATGATCCAAACATGTTTGTGAATAACCTGAGCTCAACTTAGCTTTATTATATTTAAATTTAAATCAAATTCAAATTACTACAGTTGCATGAAATTTGAGAATTATTGTTAAAAATTTTTAAAAACTTTAACATTGTTATTTAATTTATGGTAACAACATATTTTTTTATTTAACTAATCAATTTTTATTAACTTATTCCTAAATGTAACCTAAAATTAGCTTAGAGTTTGTTTGGTATCATTGTTAAAATTTATAAAAATGTAAATCAAAAATTAAAGTAGAAACCAGTAATTTGTTTGATTAAGGCCTATTTGGTATTATTATTTTTTTCGATATTTTGTTTCGTTTATGAACAGTGAAGAAACAAATTATAAAAGTACATTTGTTTACGTTGTGGATTTTTTTATATTTGTTGACGATCTTTAGTCATTTGCAAAAAAAATTAGAAAGTAGATTTTATGATTTTTAATTATTTTGGCTATTTGTTGCAAAATATTTTAGCCAGCATTCACAGAATAACATAGTCATCTCGATCTTTAGCAAAAACGATTAAGTCAATGCCACGAGACTCTGATATCAATTGTTAGCCTTGGTGTATTCTAAAAAATGGGGGTGAATTGGGTATTTAAAATTTCTTCCTAGGTATGTTCAAATCAGCAGCAGTAATACTCAACCTATGGTCTATTTATATACTAATAAACTCAAATGCGCAGATAAATAAAATGTACGAAAATTAAATCATGTCCAACATTTACAAAATAACATACATGTGTCGGAATGTAAATTGTAGAAATATAAACAATGCACACACAATATGTTATCGGGATTCAGCTAATACTGCCTACGTCCCCGCTTTGGCTCATCAGCACAAAGATTTCACTAATGCTCACTTAACGGGTGGAGCGATACCGATTACAACTAGGTCAATTCATGGGGTTGACTTCAAGCTGCAATCGCACCTTACTAGGATAGTACACCTAGTTTTCCTAATCGGGGTTTAAGCCAATTTTGGACTATTTCACATTATTGTGTCCCTCTTTAGACCCACGCCTAGAATACAATAAATATAAATTTTGCGTACACAGAAATGCTTCTTTACACAAGCAGATTTGTACTACTAAGCACAAGTACTAATCAATGCACACTAATAATGTAGGAATTATAAGTTCTGTCATGTATATGTGTGCAATCAACACTCAATATAATTTTTATGCTCAATCATGCACAAGAGTGTATCAACAAGCTTTTCTTTGAAACTTTGTATAAACAATATATCTCAATATCAACTTAGCGTTTCAAAGATGTTAGCAAGAGTAATCAAACAATCTCAAAAATATTTTCCCAAAATACTTAGCATAAGATATGTTTGAAAAAGCTTGTAAAAATATTTTTCCACCACAAAAATTATAGGCTAGGGTATCTTGTAATATTGATGTAAAAATCCACAAGCCACAAAGTTCTCCACACCGGATTTATTAAATTAAATTGGTGGAGAACTTTAGCCCAAACACTTAATCAACAAAATCAATAAACAAGAAATACTATATGAGTGTTTGAGTAATATTGGATTAAGTATAAACACTCTAGGCACTCTCACAAAACTTGGTTTTTCAAAAAATTTGGAGTAAGAGAATGTATGGAAGTAGTATATGAAAAATAGGCTTGGGAAATTTGAGTGTGAATTTCTTTTAATCACAATGTTAATCCCCACTAATTTTGACAAATGAAAGCATATATATAGAGAGGGGGCAAATTATGATCGTTGAGGACGTAAAGGTAATTTTAAAATGTATTTTAATTATGTTTAAGAAATTAACCTCTTTTTTACCCCAAATTACATTGGTTAAAAATTTGACAACCCGAGAGTTTCGAGTGGTTAAATCACAGTTCGGTCGCCCGAACAGACTTAACGGAAAAAGGTGATTTTCAAAGTTCAGTCGCCTGAGAAGGGTTTGGTCTGCTAAACCGAAGGCGATTTCAAAAGACCGCGGTTCGGTCGCCCGATCTTGAGTCTGGTCTGCCGAACTCATGTGTTCGGTAGCCCGAGGCAAATTTGAACATGAAGTTCGGGCTATCAAGTTGGTGGGAAAAGTTAGAGTAATGGTTCGGTCGCCCAAAACCAAGTCAACACTCTGATTGGTCAAAGGTTCGGTCACAATCTCTGTCACGTATAACCGGCTACCTCGACCCAGCATACTGGGGAGACTACAATCTCTCCTATCACAGTTAGACGGAATCCACATGCTATCTGAGCCATGTGGTTGCACGTGTTTGAAACTAGCAACGGTACCGTACTCTGCTGTAAATGTATCTGTCTGTAATTTTCACAGGGATCTGATATCGTGTAATACTGTATACATATATAAATATATACTCTTCTTGTTTCTTTTAACATGATTTCAAAAACAACCATAACACTCTATATTTCTGAGTTATATTAGTTGTGATATCTGACTGAAGTATATGTATTATCTATCTGTTTCATCTGTGCTTTTTGCCTGTACTATCTGTAATATCTGTATAAAATATATATATATATATATATATATATAATATCTGTATACTCTGTATATAATATATGTATGCTCTGTATATAATATCTGTGTGTTCTGTATATAATATTTGTATACTCTGTATATCTACTGTAGCATCTTGATTCTATCACTGTATAATCTTTTTGAGTGTTATGGTTTAGAAATCATGTTTTCTGAGAAATATTGTAAATCTCATTCATTTCTAATATTCTGAAATATCTGAATATTTGTATATCTGTAATACTGTAAAATCTATATGTAATGTACTATAATAAACTAATTCCACACATTTGAATAAACGTAGTCTCATGTTCAATTTATGTAATTCTGCTGTAAAAATAATATTTATAATTCTCTGCAAAATAATCTGATATACATGCTCATAAACACACTTTCATAATCTTCTGTATACATATTAAAAATTGCTAATATAACATATTTCCCTTACCTTAACTTTGAAAAACCCCTATAAAATTCTGGCTTTATACTCGCAGGATTCCTAACTCAACATCCTGAAAACAATATCCCCCAAAACCAAATATCAGTATTTTCTTACCTACAACATTTCTCATAACTACAAGGAAGACATAATTTGAACAAAATATCTTACCCTGAATTTGGGATGAATTTCAAATCAACTTTCCCCACGATCTGCTCTAGCAGACTTGCGGAGAACTTCGTTAAAAGCATCGAGGTGGCCTCAGATCTTCAATCCGGCAAGAAATGAGGCCAAGATCAAAGAGAGAAGGGAAGGGGGTCGTAGGGGAGAGAGAGAGAGAGAAGGGTTTTGAGCTGAAAATCTGATTAAAAATCCGAGTTTCAGCTATTTATAGGGCTGAATTCGTCGACAAGACACGTCACCTCATCGACGAGTCCTGTAAAAAGTTCGTTGACGAGCCTGCACCCTCGTCGACGAGTTTCAATTTGCTTAAAACCCTCTCTCGGTATCTTCTCGTCGACGAAACCTATCTTCGTCGACGAGCTCCTTTTATATCCTTGTCGACGAATCCCCTGTGTTCATCGGCGAGATGTTGAAAATTATTCGGGTTATTACAATACCCTTTGTCTAGTCGCTTCTGAAGTTGTTCTTTCAACTCTCTCAATTCAGCTGGAGCCATATGATTCGGAGCTTTTGATATCGGTGCCGTACCTGGAGCTAATTCTATGGCAAATTCCACTTCACGATCTGGAGGTAAACCTGGCAAGTCCTCTGGAACCACTCCTCTGCTACTGTGGCTTTATCAACCAACATAGCAAAGTCCTGCAACTGTAAGATCGCTGTTTGCTTACAGATCTCGCTCCTCAGAACCCTTTGAAAATTCCAGGCCTTCTTCACTTCATTAGAATCACAAATGGAGCGAATTGAGACAACTCCTGGAATTTGGCAGCATACTGTTGCACTGTAAGCAACTCCTACGTCAGATTCATGAATTCCTCCATCTTCACGTTTCTAACCATGGCCGAAAAATAACGTTCAAAGAAAAGCTCTTTGAACTGGGCCCACGTCAACGCTATTGGTATCGATCAGTGCTCCTCCATCTTCTTTACCGACACCCACCATCTCTCAGCCTCCCCTGCCAACTTGAACGTGGCGAAGGTGACTTTCTGCCTCTCTATGTAGTTCAAAACATTCAGGATCTTCTCGATCTCCTAGATCCAATTCTAAGCACAAACTGGATCTGCACTGCCCACAAAGACCGAGGGCTTCAACTTGGTGAACTGCTCAATAGAGCAACCCAGCTCAGGCGTAGGACGATCTTGCCCCCTATTCGTTCACACTACCTCAGCCATAAGCTGCTGTACAAACTCCCACAATACACTAGTAGAGTCGTTACCAGCCTCAGGGCTGGCACCCTCACTACTACTACCTCCCACGTTGATAGTAATATCCCTGGATTCCATCCTAAAAACAATTACAAGAATTCATTAGAAAGGTAATTGCTTAAGAATCGACTGGTACTATCATGCTATAGACTCAATCCCTCAAATTCATATTCCCGATATTAACATACTCCATTAATTTTTCATTATCATTCTAACTTGAATTTCGCCTTTCTACTAGGAAACGAAATCGTCGATGGACTGCCGTGATTTTCTGAACCTTTCGACTAATCCAGAAAAACATAGAATTCTATCAATGAATTTCCATCTATAGATATACAAATCAAAATCCAAGGTCTTATCCTTGTCTTATACTCTGGTATATTCTAGACTACAGAACTAGAAACTCCTAAAGCCTGAACATATCCCTAACCAGACAACATGCATCAAAACACACTTTCGACTGGTTAAGAGCTCCGATACCAACTGTAACAACCCATCCCTTTATACAGACCAGCACCGTTAACCCAAATACAAAATACTTGTACCTGTTCAAGAAACGTAGACAACCCGCCATAAACAGGGACATACGGGTATAAACCATACATAGTTACAATGTAAATGTTGCGGAAAAACATAAACATTCATTGGGATTTCTGCTAGACTTATTACAGTGTTTACTATTATATCCTCAAGTACATAAATTCAGATATAAAATATAACCTGTTATTACAACCCTCCAAAAAGGAACGTCATCTAAGTTTAATACATGATTTGAATGCTTACGTAAGCTAAACCAAAAAAACAATCTCCCCAATCCCTCAAGCTACTACTAAAGGACCTGAAAACAAAGGTTGTATAATGGGGTGAGACACCTCTCAGTAAGGAAGAAAGTGTTACAACAGTGTGTGACTGCATATATGCATATTTTCATAAAAACTTGTATATACAGAACATTTCTTTATAATACTGTAACATAAAAAATTTATATGCACATTCAAGTATTTAAATCATGCATATGATTATTAGAACACTTCCAGCTTGGTATGACAATTTGCCTGTTTAGCCCCGTGGCACGGGTTGTGCACTGATACCTCTGATAGTGTCTTATTCGTACAGACAAACCCAAGCATATTTATAGTCCAAACGCCCCTTGGTTTATTTTTACCAGCAGCTTACTAACTCCTCGTAGGTCGATTATCTTAAGTACCTACACTGATCCCTCATGTATGGTTGCACTATACTGCTAGCATCAGAACCGTGCCTATAATAGTTTAGAGTATTTTTCAACCCCATCACTAAAGTTTTTTTCAACTTCTTTTGGTAGCAAGCTGTGGTTCTAGTATTATATATACAATTTATAACAAAATATAGTAACTTGTGCAATTCTATTATTTTCACAAATTCAGATAATCACATTGAGTATAATCCGGCACATATCCTCTCGTTTACCCTTTTCACAGATATAGCTCGATGTATAACCGGCTTCTGTTTTCCATATTTCCAGTATAACAAGTTGGAACTCCAGTTCTCATATCTCATATACATAGTATAGAAAATTCATACATTTCCATTTCAACATATATCACACGAGTTTAGTCCAAAAATATCTGCTAAATGATAAAAATCCAGTAAACATCATTTAAATGAAAAAGTAAAGGATTCAAACATCAAGTGATTTTCATAAAATTTGGAGATCATACGCCAAAATCCTCGTTTTCACCACAAATTATAAAATCATAAAACCGGCATTTCTACTCGGTTGAATTTAGCAAATAAATAGTTAAATCATACATATAAGCATAACCTAACTTTTTAGCGGTTTAAGTTTTCCAAAAATGTTGTTGTAATCAAATTCCCCTTACCTTAAACCCGAAATGAAATTATGTACGAACACGGTCCAAATCGACAACTCGGGATTCTAGAAATCTAAAAACCACAGAACATAACCTTACTATATTTTCAACTACTAATCAAATATTCAATCGAAATCGAAATCAAATCTTTACCTAGATTTTTGGAAAAACCCAAAAATCCTCAAAACAACGATCCGATCCGCTAAAGTTGTAGAACTTCCTCCTCTTATCCCTGCAGGAACTTCCGTTTTTAAAAACGGACGTCGAACGGTGAAGAATCTGAGAGAGAGAGAGAGAGAGAGTTTCCGCTGGTTTAGAGAGAGAGAGAGAGAGCTTTAGAGAGAAACTTAGCTTCTAAGAAACCAAAATGGATATTTATAGGGTCTTTGACCGAGTCAAACTCATCGACGAGGCGGCGTCTTCGTCGATGAATCCGCCACACAGCTCGTCGACGAAGCCATTCCTTTGTCGCCGAGCCCAATTCTGGATATTTCTCTGACCCGCTCGGTATTTGCTCATCGACGAGACTCTGAATTTCGTTGACGAGGCTTTGAAGGACTTCGTCAACGAACTTGACCCCTTCATTGACGAACCCAGTTTATATGATTTTGGGTTTCTACAATATATATATATATATATATATAAAATAGTATGAATGCCACACGAATTGAATGAAACCATATATTCCATTCTGAAATCACATTTCCTACACAATTGCAGTATTTTCTCAAACTTACATTTTCTCAATTATACTCATATATAATCACATGCTTTCTGAAAATTATTCTACTATTAAATAATAGTAATTTCAATGGAAATAACCGCTTTAATTTATCCCCTTACTTGGCAAATGAAAAGTCTCTCTATAATACTGGTCTTACACCCGTTGGAAACCCTGAGCAGTACCCTGAAAATGATAACTTCCAAAACTAAACTTCAGTATTTATTTGAGTACATCATTTCTTTCAACTGTGGAAAGACCAAATTTTGAATAAAAAGTCTTACCTTGATTCAAGGATGAATTCCAATGTAGTTCCACCGACGATCCGCTCCTGCAGATATGCAGAGAACTTCTTCAGGAGCGTCGGGGTGGCTTTAGATCGTCGAACCGGCGGAAATTCGGCCCGAAATCGAAGAGGGATGGAGGAGATACCGTAGGGGAGAGAGAGAGAGAGAGAGAGAGAGAGAGAGAGAGGAAAATTCTTGCTGAAAGTTCTGCAATTAAACCCAGTTTAGAGCTATTTATACTGCGGCCTTTGTCGACGAGTCACGTTATCTCATTGACGAGGTCCAGAAGGAGGTTCATCGATGAATACCACCTCCTCATTGACGAAATTTAGAATTCGAAAAGCAGCCGCTCGGTATTTTCTTATCAACGAAATGCTTCCTCGTCGATGAGGTCCTCATGTACCCTCGTCGATGAATCCCCTGTGTTCGTCGACGAGGCCCTAGGAAAATTCTTGGGTTATTACATTCCAAAATGCAACGTCGTCGACGAACGCGAAGTGTTCATCGACGAAGTTGGCTGCCTCCTTCTGTTACTATTTCCATTTTCCTCCCTCTTTATTATTTAAATACCATTATTCTTCGGGTCGTTACAGAGTATGTCCCCAACAGTCATAATTTTTAGTAAGTATATATATACCCCTTCATAAGCCAAGATTAGTAACTTTTATTAGCCAACTTTTATCTCTAATTTTATCCTAATTAAAGTTCCCCCAAAAACATTTTTATTGCAAAAACTCTTTCATTGGGGCAAATATTTTACTCTCCAAATCTCTTTTTATTATTCTTTAGAAAATTTTTTCAAAAAGAGCATACATTTTATTTGGGCATTTACTTCTTCCATTCATGCTTTCATAAAAAAATTTTATCTTGCAAGAATCATTTGAAAAATCAAAACCATGAGTTCTCCAATCATTTGTTGAAAAATATTTTTGGGAGAATATTTTACTAGGATCTAAATCTTTGTTATGCATATCATATACACTACTTTTCAAAGATTAAACATATCATGTTTAGAAAAACACCCTTACTCTACTGAGCATAACTCATATCATATTAGAGTGCATGTATTGAGCTTTATTGTGTACATTTCTACTTGTATTTTTTAAAAGCATTTTCATGTACAAAATGGTTTTAATGTAACGGTTGGGTTCAGCCCGTTAATTGAACTGAAGAGTCTCAACCCCGTAAGTGAGACCGGTTCGGTTCAGCCTGGAAGTGAACTGGGGAGTCTCAACCCCGTAAGTGAGACTAGTTTGGCCTAGCCTAGTTATTGAGCTAGGGTTTTCCTCACCTTGTAAGGAGAGGATGTAAAAGGCTTTTACTTCACCCGGTTAAGTGAGCAGGTATAGTGGAATCCTTGGGGGGTATACCCAAGGCGGGGAAGTAGGCTGGTTTAGCTGAACCTTGATAACAAATCTGGTGTCGTTCTTTCTATCTTAATTAAATTCCTACACTTAAATTTCAGCATGTGTATGAATGCTTATTTAATGTCAAAATTATTCTCATACACACATTTGATTTAAATAAAATACTGCACACGTGTATGTTTGCTTTATTGTTAAACTCGCTTTACATACATGTATACATGTTGACTGGGATATGAACTAAGGTGAATCGGCGAAATGTTTTAAATTAGCCGAAAAATTTTAAATGTCCAATTCAGCCCCCTCTTGGGATCACACCAATTCCAACAAGTTGCCACTTTTATAATTTTTTCAGGGAAAACAAAGGAAAAAACCCCAATAGGTCTAAGACACATAAAACAAGGGCTTGAGAGTACATTTGTGCGTACAAAAGGTGGTGGACCAACCATTCTAAGGGAGACGTCAACCAGCGCTCCTATCAACACTTGTTCTAGGAACAGTTACCGTTGGTGCCTCAATGTCTTAACAAGAGATAAAGAAAGGAAAAGAAGGATGATTCCCCTTTTGTGTCATTCAATGATACATTACTGTCCAAAAGCCCAAACAGTAGAGTTGAAAACCCTGACATGCTATTTTTCTTTTTGAAAGTAAGGGTTGGCCTCAAGTAACCCCAATTTTTTTGAGTATATAAAGTAAAAAGATAATGTAAGACCCCAAACCGTGATAATGGGTTTATAAATATATAAAGAGAGGGACATTTTGGTAAAAGAGCAAATTCGTCGATGAAGCTGGATTTCGTCGGCAAAGCCTTTGTTCTTCTCGTTGACGAAATTCAGAAACTCGTCGACGAAATTCAGAGACTCGTCGACGAGGTGAAGCCGAGGAGTCTCGGGAAAATCGGAGATCCCAAATTCGTCGACGAGGTCACTGATTTGTGGATGAAGCCAGTGGAAGATTCATCGATGAAGGTACCATTTCGTCGACGAATTGTGCCGAGTCAAAGGGCTATAAAAGGAAATTTTCATTACTTCTTCATTAAGAAATCTCAATCTTATCTCTCTCTCTCTCTCTAAAACTCTCTCTACTCTCTCTTTCTCTAGATTTCTTCGCCGATCGTTGATGGAATCAGAAATCTGAAGTTACCACGAGGATCGTGGAAGGATTCTCTACAGTTTCTACGGATCGGAATCTCGTTTTGGAGATTTTTGGGTTTTAGCGAAAAATCGAGGTAAGGCTCGGTTTTGAATTCTGATCCTGTAGTTTTGTAGGTATCAGTTTTGTGAGTATATTCTGTATTGTGATTTGTAGGTTTTGGAACTCGGTTCGCTATTTAGGGGCCTTGGAGTTCAGGATTTGTTATTCGAGGAAAAGATAAGGGGAACTATGTTTATATTGGTTATTTTTGAAATCGAACTCGTTGGAACTGTGGTCCACGGTCCTGTGTGTGTGTTTGGCTACTCATTTCGGGGAATCTAATGGGAAAAACTATAGGGTTTTCATTATTACAGTTTTGGGAAAAAGGTGGCAACAGGCTAAATCCCGGGTTTTGTTGAAAATCGAGTATATGTGTGATTTATACTGTGATATTGGGATGGCCGTACCTTGACTTGTTTAAACTGTATTTATTTGAAAAACCATGATTTAGATTACCAAATGGGTGTGATTTGTTTGGTTATATGAGCATGCATATGTGTGTGATATGTTCATCATTGGCTACAGAAAGAAATAATTAAAGGATTTTTTGGAAGAATGATATTTTGATAAGGGGAATTCCAAATATTCCCTCAATGCCTTAATCTCGTGGTGCAAGTGCCAGTTCCCATTCACCTATATAGGCTTAAAGAAGAGCGCTTGTCCTGCCTAATGATGAAAAAGAGAGAGTCACCAAACTATGAAACTCCCTTTTTATCCCGTCAAATGTCGGGCTAAGGAAATAAGGAGATCTATTTTTAAGAGCGCCTCAGAATATATACCCTATTCTCACCGATGACACAGATATTAAACATGTTTTGAAATCACCCATTAAAAAATAGTGGCTAGTGACTCTTTATAGTGTTTTTGTTTATTTACATCCCTTTGCTCTTAATTGTCAAATTTTGTTCATGATGTTGTTTATGTTAAGGGTGTGGGAGGGGAACAAAGCCTTACAAATGCTTATCTATTATGAATTACCACTTCAGAATGATCAACCTGTATATAACTATTGTTGAGTTGGATTTTACGTATATCTACTTTTGTCGTCTCCCTTAGAAAACAAAATTCTCCTCCATCATATCCACAATTGTGGCTTTGGTTTTAGCAACATTCTTTTGAAGTAGAATTCTTGTTGCATCATGACCAAAATCATAACTTTGGTCTTGCAATCCTTGCTTTGAAGCACATTATTTTTTCCATGATGAGTTATGAAGAATCCAAACATCCATTAAAAGGTTTGGACTGGAAAAACATTGGTGAATCTATGTCAATGCCAACAAATCAAATGTCATTGTCCTTGGTGGCTTCATTGACAAAAGATTTGTTTGTGACATGGTTGTTTACAACACTAGTACTCTACCTGTCTATATTTTTTTTCTTTTTTTATATTGATTTAATCGGTTGGAGTTTTCACCATGTTTTGGTATTAATTACTGTTCTAAATTCATTTTTTCCCGCGGATATGTCAAACAATTTTAAAATTATTTTTGGGAATTTCAATAATTTTGTTGCTACAGATATTGTTTATTCTAGAGGACTTTTTCCCTTTTGATTAAACATATTTGATTACTTCTTTAAATAGTTAAGTTATATTGGTAAATTTGTTGGTTGATCAAGGACACTAAGCTTATCTATTTTTGAAGTGATTTAATTGGTAATTAATCACATAAAAACATACAAAAAAAGTTATATTTAAATATTATCTCTATTTTATGTGTTTCAATATAATGTTTAGTTCCATACTAAAATGATATATTATTACAATTTTATTTTTTTAGAGTACAATTTTATTATAATGTTTAATCGGATTTTGTAGTGATTTAAGTGACAATTAATCTCACTAAAAACACAAAAAAAAAAAAAAAAAGGTTATACCAAAATTTTGTCTGAATTGTACATGTGTTAAAGATAATGCTTAATAAAATTGTCTACTCAAAATATACTTTTCCTATACACCTTTATTGATTATGAGGTTATATTTACATTCAAATTTCATGTTAAAATGATATATTAGGGCAATTTTGTATGTTTCAAATTCTTTGCTGATTGCGGAAGTTAGGTTGATATGCTTTTACTATAATTTAATTGACAATTAATCTCACCAAAAACACCAAAAAGTTATACCTAAATATTGTTTGTCCTATATATGTTTTAAATGTACTATTTAATGAAATTATCTATACTTTTTTTATTCACCTTTACTAATAGTAGGATTGTATTTAAATTCAAATTTATGCTAAACTCATATATTATTGTAATTTTGTATTATTAACATTAGTTTTAATATTTTGATTCTCTCATAATTAATGTTCATTATCAAACTTCAAAACTCAAATTCGTTTGTCATCCTTGCACAATTTTTATTCTATATAAAGCACGCTAATTCAACATTCACTTAATTATTCTAATGTCACTTACATATAATACACACTTTTACTTTTTATTTTCTAACTTACGTATTTGATTTTTTTAACATATCATTTCCCGTAAAGTGGGGGTAATTTTTTTAATTTAATTTATTATTAGAAAAATAAAAATAATTGCATTAGGAAGTGGTTCTCACTTTTTATTTTTCATTCGATAGGAACTTCAACCACCAGCAAGCTCTTCGGACCCTTTGATGCGATACCAACCCTACGGATCAACGTCTTCTGCCTAGATCTTACTAATCAAGATAAAGTTTAGAATACGGACACAACTTCTGCGTCAGAAAAGTTCGAGATTCTTTTGTGAGAAAAAATAAGTCCTCTAGATGTAATCGTAATTCTCATATTAGTCACTCTCATTCAATAAAAATAAATAATATTTTGATTGGATGAGAAGACTTATTTCGCTTGCTTTTAACGGCCGGACCATAGAGGCTCTAATATTTTTTCGCTCTTTGGCTGTTTAGTGGAGAGGGAGAGGGAGAGGGAGAGGGAGAGCGAGAGAGAGAGAATGGGAGGGATTCTCTCCGCTTTGTTGGGAGGGGAGTCGGCCGCCGATGCTTCTTCGTCATCATCAGAGCCGTCGCACGTTTTGTCATTTCACTCATCGGCTAGATGGCAGCTCCACCTCAATGAATTGAAAGAATCACCCCAACTGGTTTGCCCTAATTCTACGTTTTTAAATAATAATTTTGAGGATTTTGCGTCATCCATGGGATCTGATGATAAATTTTCTTTTTCCGCGTGAAGATGGTGATTGATTTTGCGGCGTCGTGGTGTCCACCCTGCAAGTTCATGGAGCCCGTAATAAATGCGATGTCTGCGAAGTTCACTGACGTTCAGTTCGCCAAGATCGACGTTGATGAACTCTCGGTACGTATGCAGTTCCCTTTCGCCGCGAACCCTCCAACTGGAAGATAATCTTAAGGATTCCACGGTTTAGATTTAGTCTGACGACCATTTCTTTGTTTTTTTGGGGGCGAGAATGGTAGGAAGTTGCGCAGGAGTTCAAGGTGCAGGCGATGCCCACGTTCGTGTTGTACAAGAAAGGGAAGGAAGTGGACAGGGTTATCGGGGCGAAGAAGGATGAGCTCGAGAAGAAGATAGAGCGTCACAGGACTCTGCAGGCTTAAAACGCTAAGAGGATGACGATGATGAATGAATTTACTGATGATGTGTGAAAACATTGTTTGTTCTGATGAGAAATTGGGGTTCTTCCTCCAAGTTAGTGAGTGGCTTTGTTTCCTGTTTCCCTCCCTTTATTGGTTCTCATTCTCTGTGTTCTTTGATCAATCTGATAGCATGCTTCTTAATTATAGAGATCAATAAAAGATTGTGTGTTTATTCTTATATATTTCCATTTTGTTATCAAAGATTATAAGATAGGACGGATGGCATTTAGCTCTTGTATATGCTTTGTTGATGAGTTTTAATGGTTTTTCTTTGAGGGTAAGCAAACAGAAAACTCCAGTTTCAGATGTCTGTGCTGGAACTGCGGATTCTTTGTAATCTTGACACTAAAAGTATCTTGTCATCTGCTTGCCGCCTAAAGGCGCAGTAGAGTAACGGCACAGAGCTATTGACACTCAGGAATCACTTCGAAATGACTCTGGGTGAAGCTGATTTATCAGAAACTGCTTTGGTTTCAAAACACCATGACAGAACATGGCAATCCCAACCTATGCCAGTCAGAAAATTTAGAAAATTCTTTATTTTATTTGCTTATTCAATAGTATGTGACGGCGTTCGGAACCCTTACTGTTAAAATGTCAACCTAGAATATCTTTGTAAATAAAATACAAATTAGGAAAGTGTGTAATTATGGGGGATTTGATATTATTCAATAGGAAATTGTTTCCTTGATTAGAATAGGTTATTGTATTATTTATTGCATTGTTCGTAAGAACAAAATTATGAAAGAAATATTTTTTCCCAACCTTTTCTTTTTTCATGGTATCAGAGATAGGGCTTTTGAAACCCAACTAAACAATGATTGACAGCAGAGATGCTACCTCCTCTGCAAACATCACCGGCGATTCAGAGGTTACGTCCGGTGGCAGTACGAATGATAACACAATATTTCCACTCTCATCGGAAAAACTAAACGGAAAAAGTTTCCATGAATAGGCTCAGTCCATGAAACTGGTGATTGAGGGAAAAGGAAAGCTTGGTTACCTTACCGGTGAGCGAAGGAAACCAGATCCTTCCAACGCCGTAGCCTTGCAAAGATGGAGGTCTGAAAATTCCATGGTCACGGCTTGGCTCGTCAATTCAATGCAACCAGCAATCGGAAAAATTTATTTGTTTTTGCCGACGGCGAAGGAGGTCTGGGAAGCCGTACGTGAGACGTACTCCGATGGCGAAAGTTACTCTCAAATCTTTGACATCAAGACCCGATTGTGGCAGATGAGGCTAGGCGAGAGAGGGGTTACCGAGTATTTCATGGAGATGAGTCATCTCTGGCAGGAGCTTGATCTGAGCATCGACAAAGAGTGGGAGTGCTCCGGCGATAGCATGCGATACCGAAGAAGGCTCGAAAACGAGAGGGTCTTCGAGTTTCTTGCCGGCCTGAATTGAGAGCTCGACGACGTGAGGGGACGGATCCTTGGCCGGCGACCTCTCCCTTCAACCTGAGAAGTTTTTGCAGAGGTCAGGCGGGAGGAGAACAGAAGACGGGTAATGTTGTGGCCCCAAAATGAATCCGCTGGGCTGGACCTAGCTGTACATGGATCCGCCCAAAAATTAGATGGGCTGCACGCTGGGCCGGATGCCTCAGCCCTTGCATTAAAAGGCCCAGGAGGACCAAGTCAACGACCACAAAGAGGAAAAATATGGTGTGAACATTGTCGAAAAAAAGGTCATTCAAAAAATACCTGCTGGGAGATTCATGGAAAACCGGCAGACTGGAGACCGAGGCAATACCACAAAAATCGCGGGTACCAGGCCAACACTGGCGGATCAACTAAAAGACCACAAGGAGAGAACAATGATACCCCATCCGGCAGTGTCTTCAGTCTTGAACAGTTGGATCAGTTATATAAGATGTTTTCATCAATGCAAACATCGGGTCAGTCCTCCTCTGGTTCTCTGGCTCTTCGAGGTAATCATCTGTCAGCTTTAAAATCACATCTTGTTACAAATGCCCTTGGATAATTGATTCGGGTGCATCCGATCATATGACTGGGTCGTATCAATATTTTTCATCCTACTCCCCATATGCCGGGAATTTGAAGGTAAAAATTGCAGATAGATCTCTCTCATCAGTTGCTGGAAAAGGAAGTATTCGCATATCTGATTTCTTAACTTTACAATCAGTCTTACATGTTCCCAAGTTATCCTGCAATCTATTATCTATCAGTCAGTTAACAAAAGACTCGAATTGTTCCGCTAAATTTGTTTCCTCCCATTGTGTTTTTCAAGACCTATCATTGGGGAAGACGATTGGCACTGCTAAAGCGTATGAGGGACTCTACTACTTTGAAGAGGCAAGTTTGAGTGAACTATGTAATACTGCAATTTGTGATTCTGCATCTACTTCTAAAAATAGTGAACTTTTGTTATGGCTTTCACGGATGGGTCATCCCAATTTTCAATATTTAAAACGTTTGTTTCCTTCTCTTTATTCAAATAAAATGGCTTCTGAGTTTCAATGTGAAGTGTGTGAGCTTGCTAAACATCGTCGTACTTCTTTTCCATCATCTACATACAAACCATCTCACCCATTTGCTATGTTTCACAGTGATGTATGGGATCCCTCACGTTCCCTAAATCGCACCAATACAAAATGGTTTGTGACCTTTATCAATGACCATACTCGTCTTTGTTGGGTCTACTTACTGAAAGACAAAATTGAAGTTCATCCATTTTTATCAATTTTCATACCATGATTCATACACAGTTCCAGACTCATATTCAAATTCTACGTACTGATAATGGTACGGAATATTTCAATACCATCCTGGGAATCTATCTTCAAGATCATGGGATTATTCATCAAAGTTCTTGTGTGGATACCCCTCAACAAAATGGAGTTGCTAAACGAAAAAATAGACATATACTTGAAGTAGCTTGGACTTTAATGTTTACTACCCACTTGAAACATTATTTTTGGGGCGATGCCATCTTAACAGCCACACATCTCATTAATCGAATGCCAAGTCGAGCACTCTCATTTGTCACCCCTCTGCAGAAATTTCACGAAACCTTTCCTACCTCTTGACTCCCTTCCAGTCTCCCACTGAAAATTTTTGGCTGTACTGCTTTTGTTCATATCCATGCACACTATCGTGATAAATTGGATTCTCGTGCCATTAAATGTGTTTTCATTGGTTATTCACCTACCAAAAAAGGCTACAAATGCTATGACCCGGTCTCAAAATGACTGTTTGTTAGTCTTGATGTCACCTTTTTTGAAACCACTCCTTATTTCTCAAAGCCCTCTCTTCAGGGGGAGAAATGGAGGAGTGAAGATCGGTTCTTTGATCCGTTTACTATTGAATCTGCGGTTACTCCAGTTACTTCATTCCCTGACCCATCTTTTGAGTCTATTGAGTCTTCCATTACAGTACTTCCCGATTTGCCAAACACAACTGAACACTTACCCTCAGGGGGAGATGCAGGAGAACAAAACAACGCAGACATACTGGTTTACTCAAGAAAGCCGAAAACAAAGGAGAAGGAGAATCTCATACCTGAGGCACCAAGAGCGTTGGACGCGGTGATGGCTCCGAACAATCATGATCTGGTAATTGAGTCTTCCTCTGATAATTCTGCACCTGATGATATCAATCTACCTATTGCAATCAGAAAACAAATCAGGTCATGTACTCAATATCCTTGGTCGAAGTACATGTCTTATAAAAGCTAGTCTACAGGATATCGTACATTTGTCTCTAATCTGGATAGGATGAAAGTACCAAAAAACATTCAGGAAGCTCTAGAAATACTAGAATGGAGAGAGGCAGTCTTGGAAGAAATGCGAGCCCTAGAAAAAAATGGAACTTGGAAGTTGACAGATCTACCGAAAGGGAAGAAGCCAGTAGGTTGTAAATGAGTTTTCACAGTGAAATGTAAATCTGATGGGACAGTTGAAAGATATAAAGCCAGACTTGTGGCAAAAGGCTTTACACAGACCTACGACATTGACTATACTGAGACATTTGCACCAGTGGCAAACTTAAATACAGTTCGGGTTCTCTTGTCCCTGGCAGCCAATTTAGATTGGTCACTACAACAACTTGATATTAAAAATGCTTTCTTAAATGGAGAATTAGAAGAGGAAGTTTACATGACTATACCACCAAAATTCAGTAGAACAGGTGAAGAAAACAGAGTGTGTAAACTAAAGAAATCGTTATATGGCCTCAAACAATCTCCGAGAGCGTGGTTCGACAGATTCACAAAGGTACTAAAGAATCAAGGGTATCGACAAGGGCAATCAGACCATACACTATTCTTCCAACAGTCTGAAGGAGGTAAGAAAACAATTTTAATAGTGTATGTTGATGATATAATTCTAACTGTAGAAATGGGAAGATTGAAAAAGGTTCTGGCTACTGAATTTGAAGTTAAAGACTTGAGACAGATATGGTATTTCTTGGGCATGGAAGTGGCAAGAACAAAAAAGGGGATTAGTGTTTCTTAGCGAAAGTATGTTACTGACCTCCTAGTTGAAACTGGTATGCTAGGGTGCAAACCCAGCGAAACCCCGATAGAAACTGTAAAGAGGGTTGAAGATTATGGAAAACCAGTAGAAAAGGAGAGGTATCAGAGATTGGTTGGCAAACTGATCTACCTATCACATACTAGACCAGATATTGCATTTGCAGTTAGTGTAGTAAGTCAACACATGCACTCACCAAAGGAAGTTCACTTCGATGTCGTATACAAGATCCTTAGATATCTCAAGGGATCCCCAGGAAAAGGACTCTTCTTTAAGAAATGTGAAAGCAAGGAAATAGAAATCTTTACAGATGCAAATTGGGCAGGATCAATGGAAGATAGAAGGTCCACCACAGGATATTGTACATTCGTTTGGGAAAATCTCGTGACTTGGAGAAGCAAAAAACAGAATGTGGTGGCTCGTAGTAGTGCTGAAGCTGAATTCAGGGCAGTCGCTCAAGGGATTTGTGAAGGATTGTGGTTACGAAAACTATTGGAGGAATTACGGGTACCGGTGAACCTTCCTATCAAACTCTACAGTGACAATAAGGCAGCTATTAGCATCTCTCTTAATCCAGTCCAACATGACAGGACTAAACATGTGGAGGTAGACAGACACTTCATCAAAGAAAAAATTGAAGAAGGAATTATATGTATGACTTATGTACCAACCAAGGAACAAACTGCAGATATCTTCACTAAAGGCTTGGGACGACAGAGTTTTGATGATCTTATTAGCAAGTTGGAGATGATTAATATTTATGATCCAACTTGAGGGGGAGTGTTAAAATGTCAACCCAGAATGTCTTTGTAAATAAAATACAAATTAGGAAAGTGGGTAATTATGGGGGATTTGATATTATTCAATAGGAAATTGTTTTCTTGATTAGAATAGGTTATTGTATTATATATTGGATTGTTTGTAAGAACAAAATTATGAAAGAAATATTTTTTCCCAATCTTTTCTTCTTTCACTTACATTGCTGATTCATAACACTTTTGTACTTAGCTCGTAAGTACCGAGGTTTAATCTCAATTTGAAAGTTATTGCTGCCAGGATTTGCCAGAAAGTGTGATTGTGGGCTTGCTTGGACTGGTTTTTTATCAGATCTTGAGAGGAATGTAAAACTGCCCCAAATGGTGATACTATTTTGAAGTGTATCATGAGGCATGGCTCAATGAACTTTCCTGTTCTAGAAGCAAAGCTTAGTTATAAAGCTTTATGTGCTTGTTAGGGGCTATGGCTGGATTTTAGGGTTTGACACTGCATTTAGGTTAAGATTCGAAGTCTATGCTCTTAAGACAGTGCTGAGTGATTTTTTTACTGGACTGTTTTGTCTTGCTGAATTCAAGATTTTGTCTATTCTTTATTAGTAGGTTAATTCTATTTTTCACTTGATGAAAACCACATTTGTTGATGAGAAGTGTTTTCTAGTCCTGAGCTTAATGATGTGTCATCTCTAGTATCTTGAAATTAACCACTCATCTTATGTGCTACTGAAGTTTCCTAATGCCCCCAACCCCGAATGCAGATCTTCTAAACTAAAGCTCCTAGGTTTGCTCTCTATTCGAATTCAAGTTGAACTTAAACTATTTGAGTAGCATAAATTGAGTTTAAATTTTCATAATACTTAATTCAAATGCAAGAGAACCTAACTAAATCTAACTTTTTTGTTTTTTTGTTTTCTTGCTTTTTCATTTGTAAGCAGTATTTATATTATATTTACATATGTATTGTATAGGTTTAATCTTATTTTATAATCAAATTGTATTTAACATACATTCAATTGTAAACTCCAATTCAGATAATTGATAAGCCCAACCACATACCAAGCATGATTACTGCACTCAATTATATCATTATTGCTGACACTGCATTTTGGAGGACCGCCCAATTTCACATAATTACAAATTTAAGGTTCTAACACTATGCTTATCTAAGTGGTTATTATGATGCATTGAGATTTTACGTCTTTTCTTTTCTTAATAGATCAATGTTGCTTCCTTTTCTTTTTTGATAATTCGAGGATTTCAACCACCACTACATTGTACACTATGTTGTGACACTAAACTCAGGGGGTGACTATTGATGGACCTCTGGTAATTCACTGGTGTAATGTCTCAAGGAAAAATCGAACATGTGACCTTGGGGTCTCCAAAGTTACAAGTTCGCCCTTACCACTTGAGTTTGGCCTAGGTGGGCAATGTTGCTTCCTTTTGATTGATGAAAACAACCATTTATCGATTAGCAAGGTTTACTGCAGTCTTGAGCTTAATGATGTGTTCTACGATTTTTGAACTTGAAATTATTTGGTCATTGCACATGTTACAAAAATCCCCTACAATGTAAACCCTAAAGGGAAGATGGCTCTAAATTTGGAAGTCCTAAGTTTGGTTGTGCAAATGATCAAAACATGTTTGTGAATAACCTGAGCTCAACTTATCTTGATTATATTTAAATTTAAGTCAAATTCAAATTACTACGGTTGCATGAAATTTGAGAATTTGTTAAGAATTTTTAAAAAGTTTAACATTGTTATTTAATTTATGGTAACAACATATTTTTTTAGTTAACTAATCAATTTTTATTAACTTTTTCCTAAATGTAACCTAAAATTAGCTTAGAGTTTGTTTGGTATCATTGTTAAAATTTATAAAAATGTAAATCAAAAATTAAAATAGAAACCAGTAATTTGTTTGATTAAGGCCTATTTGGTATTATTATTTTTTTCGATATTTTGTTTCATTTATGAACAGTGAAGAAACAAATTATGAAAGTACATTTGTTTACGTTGTGGATTTTTTATATTCGTTGACGATCTTTAGGCATTTGCGAAAAAATTAGACAGTAGATTTTATGATTTTTAATTATTTTGGCTATTTGTTGCAAAATATTTTAGCCAACATTCACAGAATAACATAGTCATCTCGATCTTTAGTAAAAACGATTAAGTCAATGCCACGAAACTCTGATATCAATTGTTAGCCTTGGTGTATTCCCAAAAGGGGGAGTGAATTGGGTATTTAAAATTTTCTTCTTAGGTATGTTCAAATCAACAGCAGTAATACTCAACTCAGGGTCTATCTATATACTCATAAAGTCAAATGCGCAGATAAATAAAATTGGTGAAAATTAAATCATGCGCAGCATTCACAGAATAACATGTCATTAGATGAATGAATCTTCAGGGTCTTTATTTAACTATTACAAATCCGAAATGAACATAATATAAATTACAATGAATGAATCTCCAGGGTCTTTATTTTTCAAATCTTCACATGTCATTAAATGATTTCGTCAATATGAACCTGCACACAAATTTGACAGACATTAGATACCAAAGTATTTGTCATAATTAAAACGGGATATGACCCATAAGGTCAACAATTTCGTTTATGAACAATGAAAAAACAAATTATAAAAATACATTTGTTTACGTTGTGAATTTTTTATATTTGTTGACGATATTTACCCATTTGCGAAAAAAATTTAAAAGTAGATTTTATGATTTTAAATTATTTTGGCTATTTGTTGCAAAATATTTTAGTAGCCAGCATTAACTTTTTTTTTTTTTCATTAAATCATTCATTTTACATATACTTTAGAATTAAAATAAAAATTAAATGATTATATTAATTTAAAATATAATTAAAATAAAAATGCCCAGGAATTTATAAAAAAAAAAATTAAAAAGCGATAAAAATCATGTAAAAAATATTTTTATTATACTTCAATTGTCAATTCCTTTGATTTGAGATTCCACCAAGAATGATAACACAATAGATTGATTTTGGGAAAATAATTTCTCTGATGCCTTCAAGATAAAATTTTTGGATGATAGCAAAAGTTGCACCACTTGATGAAATGTGTTATTTTAGAATCAATTCCGAACCGGCCACTAGAGACATATTAGAGGTAGAATTATTCCAAGCATTTTAGTTAGAACAATCTTTGCAACGAGTCATCGATGGCTACTGGTGCTCCAAAAATGTCGAATCTATAACCATGAACAACTATAATTATTGTTTTTTTTAAAAAAAATTAGACTTCGTTTGATGTTTTTTTAATTTGTTATTAGTTTTTAGCAAGTTCGGCAAAAATGGAAAATTATATTTTGTTATTTTCATTTGAAAATATTTTACCCTCAGACATAAATAAAGTATGTTTACTTTGGAATCTCTTTATTGCAAGGACAGGAAAAGAACAAGTTCTTTCACTTTGAAGAATAGGAAATGACTTCCAGTGTTGGTTCGAATATAATATTATTTTGGCTATTTGTTGCAAAATATTTTAGTAGCCAGCATTAACCTTTTTTTTTTTCATTAAATCATTCATTTTACATATACTTTAGAATTAAAATTAAAATTAAAATTAAATGATTATAATAATTTAAAATATAATTAAAACAAAAATGCCCATGAATTTAACAAAAAATTAAAAAGTGATAAAAATCATGTAGAAAATATTTTTATTATATTTCAATTGTCATATAAAATAAGATTGTTCATATAAAGAGAATTTTTAAATATAATAATTAAGTACAATAGTTATAATAATTTTTTATTTTTATTATAACATTTTTATCTCTATTACTTTGTACTTTAATTATTTTAATCATATTTGAAATTGTTATTTGATTCAATAGAAAAAATGAGAATTTTTTTAATCAAGTTTTTAATTTATTTTAGTCATAAAAATATTGAAAAAATAATTGCTCGTTTTTGGTTTTTGAATTCTAATTCTGGTTTTTCAGGTTTTGTTTCTTATTTTTATTTTCATAAATTTTTACAGCGATACCAAACAACCTCGTGATATTTCTAAAACAAAAATAAGTTTATAACTTCATGAAAAATACTCATTTTCATCTTTAAATCAAATAACATTGTAATAATTAAAATAATAAAATTTTGAAATAATACAAATTTAAAATATTATACTAAAATTAAAAATAATTATAACCTATTATTCTAAGAATGTACAACAAAAAACTATAATTTACATGACCAAAAGTCTTCTCCATATTCCGACTTACACATATTCCCTATCAATGGCAGCATATTTTTTCTTTTCAATTGGGGGCCTGCGCTCGACTCGACTCGCACAAGTCTCTCATCCTATATCTCTTTCTATACCCCTAAAACTTCGATTTTGAAACGTTCAACTAAAAATTTCGAACTTAAATGAATACATCTCTCAAAAATAGAGCCAATAAAATCATCAAAACTTGCCTGTAGAAAGGAAAAATCAACTCTAGAACGACTCCATCCTTGGTATTAAGGATAGTAGGGTGGGGTTCCCCGTGAAAGTTATCGCAGTGAACCAAGGTAAGAGTTTAAATTTAACATATCTCATATTATGAAAGTTCTACATTGAATTGTGACCAAATTTTCATTAATATTTGCGTTCAGATAAACTTGGAGTTCAAGGGAAAAAGGTGAAAAAAGATGGAGATTTAGAGGTAAATTCTCACATGGTTCAATTCTAGCAGTATTTACTTGTTGCTAAAGAGAAAGGTGGAATAATATCTTAAAATTAGTTAAGAGAAAGTTCTAGGGTGCACTCTATTGCACCCTAGGACGGTGCGACACACCGTCTGCACACGCGCGTGCGCGTGCCGTGGGCTGTAGGGCGCATTTAGTTAGCGCACAAGTACTTAGCACTTTGCATCCTTGCGAAATCATAATTAGATGGTTAAAAATTAATCTTATATTTTTCAAGACCAAGTGGCGTGACCAAGGGAGGAGACCAGGTGTGACCTGGTCAACGATGCCATCGACAGAACATGAAATCCCGAGAGTCTCGACTAGGTCGACGCCGAGTGCGACTAGGTTGAATCCGTGTCACGATTTGAACAGATGCAACATTTCAGAAAAGACATAATTTTGTTTATATAAAGACGATATTAACTCCACGAAAAACACAAAAAATTCATCATTTTCTCATTATCTTTCTTACAAAAAGCTTCCACAAATTATATCTTTTTCAAATCTAGATTCTATTATTTGTAGAAATAGAATTATGGAAAATTTGTTCAGATTATTCTAAGGGTGTTGTGATCAGTTTTCATTTGTATATAATGCAAATTGATGTCAGATTATATTCTGAGTTTCATTGTATCCTAGAAACATATTTACTAACTCAATACACACCAATATGGGGGCAAATAACGTTTTAAGGAAAACGACATTATAACATGCCTCGAAACATTTTTTAGTATTGCGGCATTTTCCTATCTTATTCCTACAATCCACCCTGACCCTAAATCCAAATACTTACCCACTTTCATCTATTTAATCGACATCCAAAGCTTCGTGATATCCAATCGAACATATCTAAAGTCTTTTTGCAAACGACTGAAAGCAAACAATCCTTTGGTGAACTAAACCGCAACCTATTTTGGAAAATCTAACTCACATATTGCAGGAGACATATTCTCAATCACGAGCAAGCACAAGATCTCCCTCATTTTGTCTATTCATAGATGAAAGGATTTTCCTTTGATCTAAAACAATCAATTCAACATTGGCTTGCACAAGAAAATCCCTTACTCTGAAAGCATAAGGAAGAGAAAGGGCAATTTTGCAAGAGGGTGAAAGAGAGGGAGAGGGATCTCTTGTGGGCCATAGAAGGAGAGATTCTTTTCTTGGAATCAATAATAATAATAATAATAGTAATAAATAAGGCTTTATACAAAATTTTGGTTGCTAGCTACATTTATCTAACATGCATCATTCAATGGCTTATGCGCCATAAATTTAATGTTGTAATAAAGAAATCGATAATTATGTTTCTTAATTAAAGCATGAGATAAAAAATGCTTAATTATACGTGGTCGAATGTAAAAATAAAAAAATAAAATAAAATACTTGATCTCATGTCCAAAAGTTTGGGATTGGCACAATATATTTGGATTTGTTTGGATTTAGATAAGGCATTATACAAAATAGTATTGGGTTTTATCTATATTTGTAGAAATTTAATTAAGTTCAAATTTTAAATTCTTTGCTCGTCGTAACATCCCGAACCCTGCCAGAGAACCACTCTGGCAAAAATGGATGCAGCTGCGAACTGGGGAGAATGGATGTGTGATTTTGAAAAAGATTTTTTCATGGAAAACAATGTGTGATGGAATCACCACTAACCTTTTGAAGTACGATTAGAACATTCATGTAAGATGTATGCATTATTACAGACCAAATGATAAAAAATAAATGCAATACAATAAGAAATAAATGTCTTCTTCTTTTGCTCTTCTCTTTATGGAATGCGCCAAGTTATATGTAGGCTTGAAGATCTGTCTTGGCTTCCATTTCTCTTGTATCTTATATCCGTGCAGACATGTAGACCTATTCACATACTAAATGCACACATAAGATACTTGTACTTTATCAGTATCAAAACAGGGATCAGACTCAAAATGTCAACATTGTATTTTTTTTTTTTTCTCGTTGCACCTTTGTTGTCCAATTTTATACTCAAAATGAGAAACCCAATTTAGTAACGCTTGATTCCCGGAAATTGGAAAGAACCAGACTCGATAAGACGACTCGGTAAAAATTCATTTTAAAAATTAAACGACTCGACTCTGACAACTTTGAAAATTTTGGAAAAACTCGATTTAAAAATTGAAAATGCTTAAATTGAAAGATTTAATTTCAAAGCCAAAAGAAACTTATTTTTGAAAATAACGGGACTTAGTTTAAATAACGAGAATCAATTAAACACACCAGGACTCGAATAAAAATACCGGGACTCTGTTAAAAACATTGGGATTCACCGAAAACAAAATGGGACTCGTAAAAAATACAGGGACTCAAATAAAAATTTCGGGACTCGATTAAAGACACCGGGACTTAATTTAAAAAAATAACTAACGATTTCTTTGTTTTTTTGGGGGCGAGAATGGTAGGATGTTGTGCAGGAGTCCAAGGTGTACGCGATGCCCACGTTCGTGTTGTACAAGCAAGGGAAGGAAGTGGACAGGGTTATCGAGGCGAAGAAGGATGAGCTCGAGAAGAAGATAGAGCGTTACAGGACTCCGCAAGCTAAAACTCTAAGAGGATGACGATGATGAATGAATTTACTGATGATGTTTGAAAACATTGTTTGTTCTGATGAGAAATTGGGGTTCTTCCTCCAAGTTAGTGAGTGGCTTTGTTTCCTGTTTCCCTCCCTTTATTGGTTCTCATTCTCTGTGTTCTTACTTTGATCAATTTGATCGCATGCTCCTTAATTATAGAGATAAATAAAAGATTGTGTGTTTATTCTTATGAATTTCCATTTTGTTATCAAAGATTATAAGATAGGACAGATGGCATTTAGCTCTTGTATATGCTTTGTTGATGAGTTTTGATGGCTTTTCTTTGAAACCCCTCTATAATACTGGTCTTACACCCGTAGGAAACCCCGAGTAGTATCCTTAAAATGATAACTTGCATAACTAAACTTCAGTATTTATTCGAGTACATCATTTCCTTCAACTGTGGAAAGACCAAATTTCGAATAAAAAGTCTTACCTTGATTTAGAGATGAATTTCAATGTAGTTCCACCGACGATCCACTCCAGCAGATATGCAGAGAACTTCTCCAGGAGCGTCA
This sequence comes from Malania oleifera, assembly GCF_029873635.1. Taxonomy (NCBI): domain Eukaryota; kingdom Viridiplantae; phylum Streptophyta; class Magnoliopsida; order Santalales; family Ximeniaceae; genus Malania; species Malania oleifera. The sequence goes on along the minus strand of NC_080427.1, from coordinate 64,748,122 downwards.
GGGTGGCTTCAAATCGTCGTACCGGTAGAAATTCGGCCCGAAATCGAACAGAGTTGGAGGGGATATTGTAGGAGAGAGAGAGAGAGAGGAAAATTCTTGCTAAAAGTTCTGCGATTAAACCCAGTTTAGAGCTATTTATATTGCGGCCTTCGTCGATGAGTCACGTTATCTCGTCAATGAGGTCCAGAAGGAGGTTCGTCGACGAATACCACCTCCTCGTTGACGAAATTCAAAATTCAAAAAACAGCCGCTCGGTATTTTCTCATCAACGAAATGTTTCCTCATCGATGAGGTCCTCATGTACCCTCGTCGACGAATCCCCTGTGTTCATCGATGAGACCTTAGGAAAATTCTATTTGACATAATTGAATTAAGTTTTTAGAAGAGGATTAACAGTAGGAACTCAGAGAAAGAAGGATCAGCTCTTCAGAATTCTCAGCAAAATAATTTTTCAATGAGTGAACAAGTGAGCTTTGGAAGAACGAGAATACTTTCAGCTTTATAAGCAGATTTTTCAATTCTTGATTGAGTTTTAATTTGCAAAACCATGTATTTATAAGCTTTCAAACTTATTTCCATGTTGCAAAAGTTTCTTTTAAATGTTTCCCAAAATTTTAGAAAGTTTGAAGCTCAAATGGCTATATTTTAAAACATTAGAATTTAAAAAATTTTCCCGTTGAACAGAGTTCAGTTGACTGAAGTGTCATGGTCAGTCAACTGAAGTTTCTTAAACCCTTAAAAAATTGAATTGGATACAGGGTCAGTCAACTGAAGTTATAGTTCAGATGACTGATGTCGCAAGTTCAGTTGACTGAATTCACAAGTTCAGTCTACTGAACTCACTGATGCAACTTTTTGCCTATTCTGGAAATACTTCAGTCAGCTGAACTTATTCTTCAGTCGACTGAAGTCAGTTGTTCAGTCATCTGAAGTCCCTCCCGTGAACAGTGTTCAGCTGTCTGACAGAAGTGACCCCGCTTCAGTGTTTTAGCCATAACATTTTATGTATAACTCCAAATTAGGTGTTATTTGTGTCAAATGAAAGCTAAGAGAAAATCCTAAAACTTTTATGTTGAATACTTTTTAAAATAATGAGGTTTTGATAGAGAAAAATTCACTTCAATGCAGCTGTATAAAAACTGACAGCAAATGGAAAAACTCTTTTTGATGCCTTTTATTCCAAAAATGACTCTAACCTTTTTAAAATAATTTTTGACTTTATAAAATTATTCTACAGATATTTTTAAAGGTATTTAGGTCCAAGAAGTTAACCTAAGAGTTTCAAAATATTGCAAATGATATTTTAAACATTTAAAGTACTTACATGAAAACTTCTAAAACTTTTCTCATTCTAGGTTTTTGAGTCTTCATGTTTTGTTTCTTCAAGCTTCAAGCTTTCATATTCTTTGAGCTTTCTCACTTTGCTTTTCTTTGACTCTTTGGATTTTAATATGCCTTGGCTTTCAACAACTCATTCATGTCTTCATATTCTTCAAGGTTTAATATATCATCTTTAAATCCATGCTTGGACTCTTTTAAGCTTCATTTGATCCTCTTGAGCACTTTGACCTTTGCTTTCTCATATATGAGCCCTGAAACAACATTACTCACACAAATACATTAAATTTCACTTATTTGTTAACATCAAAACAAGATAACAAGGTTTTAAGCCTTGTCAGGCCTACATGTAAATATAGTACAAATAAGATAACCACCACATTTCCCATGTTTCTTAACATATCTATATTTTAGGTTTCTATATATAATACTTTTAATATAGATATACATATATTCCCTGTTTCTGTGAAACTGTACATACATAATAATAGCTTAAAACTTAGGGTTTCAAAGATGTTAACAAGAGTAATCAAACAATCTCAAAAATATTTTCTCAAAATACTTAACACAAGAGATGTTTGAAAAAGCTTGTAAAAATATTTTTCCACAACAAAAATTATAGGCTAGGGTATCTTGCAATATTGATGTAAAAACCTACAACTCACAAAGTTCTCCACACACCACACTTATTAAATTAAATCAGTGGAGAACTTTAGTCCAAACACTCAATCAACAAGAAATACTATATGTGTTTGAGTAATATTGGATTGAGTCTAAACACTCTAGGCACTCTCACCAAACTTGGTTTTTCAAAAAATTTGATGTAAAAGAATGTATAGAAGTAGTATATGAAAAATAGGCTTGGGAAATTTAAGAGAGAATTTTTCTTAATCACAATGTTAATCCCCACTAATTTTGACAAATGAAATCATATATATAGAGAAGGGGTAAATTATGATCGTTAGGGACTTAAAGGTAATTTTAAAATGTATTTTAATTATGTTTAAGAAATTAACCTGTTTTTTACTCCAAATTACCTCGATTAAAAATTTACTAACCCGAGAGTTTCGAGTGGTTGAACCATGGTTCGATCGCCCGAACAAACTCAATGGAAAAAGGTGATTTTTAAAGTTCGGTCACGTGAGAAGGGTTTGGTCTGTTGAACTGAAGGTGATTTCCAAAGATCACGGTTCAGTTGCCCAATCCTGAGTTCGGTAGCTCGAGGCAAATTTGAATATGAAATTCAGGCTACTGAGTTGGTGGGAAAAGTCAGAGTAATGATTCGGTCGCCTGAAACCAAGTCAACACTCTGATTGGTCAAACGTTCGATCGCCCGAAGTGTTTTGAACACTAGGAGTTCGGTCGTCCGAAACTTCACACATTTGCCTTATAAGTCTAGTTTTACTTCAATGAATTCCCTTGATAATATATGTGATTTTGGGGACAATCTTATATGTAAGTGCAAGAACCTAGGATCATTCTAAGATTTTAGGCATTTTAACTTTGCCTAAAAAACCTGGCGTCGATCGACCGAAGTCTAAGGTCATTTGATTTCCAAGGATGTGTACGGACCTAGGGTCGTTCTAAGGCCTTTGAGCTTGTAGTTCCTACATACATGATATGCAGATTATTACAAACCTCTTCTATTTAACTATTACAAATCCGAAATGAACATAATATAAATTACAATGAATGAATCTTCAGGGTCTTTATTTTTCAAATCTTCATATGTCATTAAATGATTTCGTCAATATGAACCTGCACACAAATTTGACAGACATTAGATACCAAAGTATTTGTCATAATCAAAACGGGATATGACCCATAAGGTTAACAATTTCGTTTATGAACAATGAAAAAACAAATTATAAAAATACATTTGTTTACGTTGTGGATTTTTTATATTTGTTGACGATCTTTAGCCATTTGCGAAAAAAATTTAAAAGTAGATTTTATGATTTTAAATTATTTTGGCTATTTGTTGCAAAATATTTTAGTAGCTAGCATTAACTTTTTTTTTTTTTTCATCAAATCATTCATTTTACATATACTTTAGAATTAAAATTAAAATTAAATGATTATATTAATTTAAAATATAATTAAAATAAAAATCCCCATGAATTAAAAAAAAAAAATTAAAAAGTGATAAAAATCATGTAAAAAATATTTTTATTATATTTCAATTGTCAATTCCTTTGATTTGAGATTCCACCAAGAATGATAACACAATAGATTGATTTTGGGAAAATAATTTCTCTGATGCCTTTAGAATAAAATTTTTGGATGATAGCAAAAGTTGCACCACTTGATGAAATGTGTTATTTTAGAATCAATTCCGAACCGGCCACTAGAGATTCTGACAAGTACAAAAGACATTATTTTAGGTTTAGGTAATATTTAAAAAGCTACTCTAATAATATTAGAGGTAGAATTATTCCAAGCATTTTAGTTAGAACAATCTTTGCAACCAGTCATCGATGGCTACCGGTGCTCCAAAAATGTCGAATCTATAACCATGAACAACTATAATTATTGTTTTTTTTAAAAAAAATTAGAATTCGTTTGAGTTTTTTTTAATTTGTTATTAGTTTTTAGCAAGTTCGGCAAAATTGGAAAATTATATTTTGTTATTTTCATTTGAAAATATTTTACCCTCAGTGCATAGACATAAATAAAGTATGTTTACTTTGGAATCTCTTTATTGCGAGGACAGGAAAAGAACAAGTTCTTTCACTTTGAAGAATAGGAAATGACTTCCAGTGTTGGTTCCAATATAATATTATTTTGGCTATTTGTTGCAAAATATTTTAGTAGCCAGCATTAACTTTTTTTTTTTCATTAAATCATTCATTTTAAATATACTTTAGAATTAAAATTAAAATTAAAATTAAATGATTATAATAATTTAAAATATAATTAAAACAAAAATGCCCATGAATTTAACAAAAAATTAAAAAGTGATAAAAATCATGTAGAAAATATTTTTATTATATTTCAATTGTCATATAAAATAAGATTGTTCATATAAAGAGAATTTTTAAATATAATAATTAAGTACAATAGTTATAATAATTTTTTATTTTTATTATAACATTTTTATCTCTATTACTTTGTACTTTAATTATTTTAATCATATTTGAAATTGTTATTTGATTCAATAGAAAAAATGAGAATTTTTTTAATCAAGTTTTTAATTTATTTTAGTCATAAAAATATTGAAAAAATAATTGCTCGTTTTTGGTTTTTGAATTCTAATTTTGGTTTTCAGGTTTTGTTTCTTATTTTTATTTTCATAAATTTTTACAGCGATACCAAACAACCTCGTGATATTTCTAAAACAAAAATAAGTTTATAACTTCATGAAAAATACTCATTTTCATCTTTAAATCAAATAACATTGTAATAATTAAAATAATAAAATTTTGAAATAATACAAATTTAAAATATTATACTAAAATTAAAAATAATTATAACCTATTATTCTAAGAATGTACAACAAAAAACTATAATTTACATGACCAAAAGTCTTCTCCATATTCCGACTTACACATATTCCCTATCAATGGCAGCATATTTTTTCTTTTCAATTGGGGGCCTGCGCTCGACTCGACTCGCACAAGTCTCTCATCCTATATCTCTTTCTATACCCCTAAAACTTCGATTTTGAAACGTTCAACTAAAAATTTCGAACTTAAATGAATACATCTCTCAAAAATAGAGCCAATAAAATCATCAAAACTTGCCTGTAGAAAGGAAAAATCAACTCTAGAACGACTCCATCCTTGGTATTAAGGATAGTAGGGTGGGGTTCCCCGTGAAAGTTATCGCAGTGAACCAAGGTAAGAGTTTAAATTTAACATATCTCATATTATGAAAGTTCTACATTGAATTGTGACCAAATTTTCATTAATATTTGCGTTCAGATAAACTTGGAGTTCAAGGGAAAAAGGTGAAAAAAGATGGAGATTTAGAGGTAAATTCTCACATGGTTCAATTCTAGCAGTATTTACTTGTTGCTAAAGAGAAAGGTGGAATAATCTCTTAAAATTAGTTAAGAGAAAGTTCTAGTGTGCACTCTATTGCACCCTAGGACGGTGCGACACACTGTCTGCACACGTGCGCGCGCGTGCCGTGGGCTGTAGGGCTCATTTAGTTGGCGCACAAGTACTTAACACTTTGCATCGTTGCGAAATCGAAATTAGATGGTTAAAAATTAATCTTATATTTTTTAAGATCAAGTGGCGCGACCAAGTGAGGAGACCAGGTGTGACCTAGTCGGCGATGCCATCGACTGAACATGAAATCCCGAGAGTCTCGACTAGGTCGACGCCGAGTGCGACTAGGTTGAATCCGTGTCACGATTTGAACAGATGCAACATTTCAGAAAAGACATAATTTTGTTTATATAAAGACAAAATTAACTCCACGAAAAACACAAAAAATTCATCATTTTCTCATTATCTTTCTTACAAAAAGCTTCCACAAATTATATCTTTTTCAAATCTAGATTCTATTATTTGTAGAAATAGAATTATGGAAAATTTGTTCAGATTATTCTAAGGGTGTTGTGATCAGTTTGCATTTGTATATAATGCAAATTGATGTCAGATTATATTCTGAGTTTCATTGTATCCTAGAAACATATTTACTAACTCAATACACACCAATATGGTGGGGGCAAATAACGTTTTAAGGAAAACGACATTATAACATGCCTCGAAACATTTTTTAGTATTGCGGCATTTTCCTATCTTATTCCTACAATCCACCCTGACCCTAAATCCAAATACTTACCCACTTTCATCTATTTAATCGACATCCAAAGCTTCGTGATATCCAATCGAACATATCTAAAGTCTTTTTGCAAACGACTGAAAGCAAACAATCCTTTGGTGAACTAAACCGCAACCTATTTTGGAAAATCTAACTCACATATTGCAGGAGACATATTCTCAATCACGAGCAAGCACAAGATCTCCCTCATCTTGTCTTTTCATAGATGAAAGGATTTTCCTTTGATCTAAAACAATCAATTCAACATTGGCTTGCACAAGAAAATCCCTTACTCTGAAAGCATAAGGAAGAGAAAGGGCAATTTTGCAAGAGGGTGAAAGAGAGGGAGAGGGATCTCTTGTGGGCCATAGAAGGAGAGATTCTTTTCTTGGAATCAATAATAATAATAATAATAGTAATAAATAAGGCTTTATACAAAATTTTGGTTGCTAGCTACATTTATCTAACATGCATCATTCAATGGCTTATGCGCCATAAATTTAATGTTGTAATAAAGAAATCGATAATTATGTTTCTTAATTAAAGCATGAGATAAAAAATGCTTAATTATACGTGGTCGAATGTAAAAATAAAAAAAATAAAATAAAATACTTGATCTCATGTCCAAAAGTTTGGGATTGGCACAATATATTTGGATTTGTTTGGATTTAGATAAGGCGTTATACAAAATAGTATTGGGTTTTATCTATATTTATACAAATTTAATTAAGTTCAAATTTTAAATTCTTTGCTCGTCGTCACAACGTCCCGAACCCTGCCAGAGAACCACTCTAGCAAAAATGGATGCAGCTGCGAACTGGGGAGAATGGATGTGTGATTTTGAAAAAGATTTTTTCGTGGAAAACAATGTGTGATGGAATCACCACTAACCTTTTGAAGTACGATTAGAACATTCATGCAAGATGTATGCATTATTACAGACCAAATGATAAAAAATAAATGCAATACAATAAGAAATAAATGTCTTCTTCTTTTGCTATTCTCTTCATGGAATACGCCAAATTATATGTAGGCTTGAAAATCTGTCTTGGCTTCCATTTCTCTTGTATCTTATATCCGTGCAGACATGTAGACCTATTCACATACTAAATGCACACATAAGATACTTGTACTTTATCAGTATCAAAACAGGGATCAGACTCAAAATGTCAACATTGTATTTTTTTTTTCTCGTTGCACCTTTGTTGTCCAATTTTATACTCAAAATGAGAAACCCAATTTAGTAACGCTTGATTCCCGGAAATTGGAAGGACCCAGACTCGGTAAGACGACTCGGTAAAAATTCATTTTAAAAATTAAACGACTCGACTCTAACAACTTTGAAAATTTTGGAAAAACTCGATTTAAAAATTGAAAATGCTTAAATTGAAAGATTCAATTTTAAAGCCAAAAGAAACTTATTTTTGAAAATAACGGGACTTAGTTTAAACAACGAGAATCAATTAAACACACCAGGACTCAAATAAAAATATCGGAACTCTGTTAAAAACATTGAGATTCACCGAAAACAAAATGGGACTCGTAAAAAATACAGGGACTCAAATAAAAATTTCGGGACTCGATTAAAGACATCGGGACTCAATTTAAAAAAATAACTAACTATTTCTTTGTTTTTTTGGGGGTGAGAATGGTAGGATGTTGCGCAGGAGTTCAAGGTGCAGGCGATGTTCGTGTTGTACAAGCAAGGGAAGGAAGTGGACAGGGTTATTGGGGCGAAGAAGGATGAGCTCGAGAAGAAGATAGAGCGTTACAGGACTCCGCAAGCTAAAACTCTAAGAGGATGATGATGATGAATGAATTTACTGATGATGTTTGAAAACATTGTTTGTTCTGATGAGAAATTGGGGTTCTTCCTCCAAGTTAGTGGGTGGCTTTGTTTCCTGTTTCGCTCCCTTTATTGGTTCTCATTCTCTGTGTTCTTACTTTGATCAATCTGATCGCATGCTCCTTAATTATAGAGATAAATAAAAGATTATGTGTTTATTCTTATGAACTTTCATTTTGTTATCAAAGATTATATGATAGGACAGATGGCATTTAACTCTTGTATATGCTTTGTTGATGAGTTTTGATGGCTTTTCTTTGAAACCCCTCTATAATACTGGTCTTACACTCGTAGGAAATCCTGAGTAGTACCCTTAAAATGATAACTTTTAGAATTAAACTTCAATATTTATTCGAATACATCATTTCTTTCAACTGTGGAAAGACCAAATTTCAAATAAAAAGTCTTACCTTGATTCAGAGATGACGATCCGCTCCAGCAGATATGCAGAGAACTTCTCTAGGAGCGTCGGGGTGGCTTCAGATCATCGAACCGACAGAAATCCGGCCTGAAATCGAAGAGAGATGGAGGAGATACCGTAGGAGAGAGAGAGAGAGAGAGAGGAAAATTCTTGCTAAAAGTTCTACGATTAAACCCAGTTTAGAACTATTTATACTGCGGCCTTCGTCGACGAGCCACGTTATCTCGTCAAAGAGGTCCAAAAGGAGGTTCGTCGACGAATACCACCTCCACGTTGATGAAATTCAGAATTCAAAAAATAGCTGCTCGGTATTTTCTCGTCAACGAAATGTTTCCTCATCGATGAGGTCCTCATGTACCCTCGTCGACGAATCCCCTGTGTTCATCGACGAGGCCCTAGGAAAATTCTTGTGTTATTACATTTCAAAATGTGACGTCGTCGACGAACGCGAAGTATTCATCGACGAGGTCGGCTGCCTCCTTTTGTTATTGTTTCCATTTTTCTCCCTCTTTATTATTTAAATACCATTATTTTTCGGGTCATTACAGAGCATGTCTCCAACAGTCATAGGAACTCCAGTCACGAACAAACTCTTCGGACCCTTTGGTGCGGTACCAATCCTACGGATCAACGTCTTCCGCCCCAAATCTCACTAATCAAGATAAAGTTTAGAATATGGACACAACTTCTGTGCCCTAAAAGTTTGAGATTCTTTTGTGAGAAAAAATCAAGTCCTCCAAAGGTAATCGTAGTTCTCATATTAGGCACTCATTCAATAAAAATAAATGCATGGGTTTTAGTAGTACGCACATATAATATGAAACCCGTTATATTTTGATTGGATGAGAAGACTTATTTAATAGGCTTTTCAACCATAGGATGCTCTAATATTTTATCGCTCTTTGGCTGTTTAGTGGAGAGAGAGAGAGAGAGAGAGAGAGAGAGAGAGAGAGTGGGAGGGATTCTCTCCAGTTTGTTCGGAGGGGGGTCGGCCGCCGATGATTCTTCGTCATCATCAGAACCGTCACGCGTTTTGTCATTTCACTCCTTGGATAGATGGCAGCTCCACCTCAATGAATTGAAAGAATCACCCCAACTGGTTTGCCCTAATTCTACGTTTTTAAATAAAAATTTTGAGGATTTTGCGTCATCCATGGGATCTGATGATAAATTTTCGTTTTCCGAGTGAAGATGGTGATTGATTTTGCGGCGTCGTGGTGTGGACCCTGCAAGTTCATGGAGCCCGTAATAAATGCGATGTCTGCGAAGTTCACTGACGTTCAGTTCGCCAAGATCGACGTTGATGAACTCTCGGTACGTATGCAGTTCCCTTTCGCAGCGAACCCTCCAACTAGAAGATAATCGTAAGGATTCCACGGTTTAGATTTAGTCTGACCACTATTCCTTTGTTTTTTTGGGGGCGAGAATGGTAGGATGTTGCGCAGGAGTTCAAGGTGCAGGCGATGCCGACGTTCGTGTTGTACAAGCAAGGGAAGGAAGTGGACAGGGTTATCGGGTCGAAGAAGGATGAGCTCAAGAAGAAGATAGAGCGTTACAGGACTCCGCAAGCTAGAACTCTAAGAGGATGAGGATGATGAATGAATTTACTGATGACGTTTGAAAACATTGTTTGTTTTAATGAGAAATTGGGGTTCTTCCTCCAAGTTAGTGAGTGGCTATCTCATTCTCTGTGTTCTTACTTAGATCAATCTGATCGCATGCTCCTTCATTATAGAGATAAATAAAAGATTGCGTGTTTATTCTTATGCAGCAGATTTTTTCTTTTCAATTGGGGCCCTGCGCTCCACTTGACTCGCACAACTCTCTCAGCCTATATCTCTTTCTATACTCCTAAAACTTTGAACTTGAAATTTCGAACTTAAATCAATACATCTCTCAAGAACAGAGCCAATAAAATCATCAAAACTTGCTTGTAGAAAGGAAAAATCAACTCTAGAACAATTCCATCATTTTCTTTTTCTTTTTATTATGCATAGGCTATCCATGTGTCTGTTTTACGGTCTACGTGACTAATCCTGCGTTCCTTAAAGTCGACCTCACAACTTCAAAGAAAGGAAAATTCAATCCTTGGTATTAAGGACAGTAGGGTGGGTTCCTCGTGAATATGAAGTGGGAAGGTAGAGGGCGGTGACGTGAAGTAATGGCTGATGGCTCAGCTTTTAGGAACTAACAAATTGAAATTTTAGCCACTTTGATAGTTATATAATTTACTTTTTATTTTGATGTGATAGATCAAAATAGTGTGAGGTTTCATTCACTACCATGAAAATTTAGTGTATTATTTTATTAATTTTCATAGACACATTTTTTACAACATAACTCTAATAATTCAATGAAAGTTATCGCAGTAAACCAAGGTAAGAGTTTAAATTTAACATATCTCCTATTATGAAAGTTCTACATTGAATTGTGACCAAATTTTCATTAATATTTGTGTTTAGATAAAATTGGAGTTCAAGGGAAAAGGGTGAAAAAAGATGGAGATTTAGAGGTAAATTCTCACATGATTCAATTCTGGTAGTATTTTACTGTTGCTAAAGAGAAAGATGGAATAATCTCTTAAAATTAGTTAAGAGAAAGTGCTAGTGTGTACTCTATTGCACCTTAAGGCACGCACGCGGGCGTGCTATGGGCTGTAGGGCGCATTTATTTAGCGCACAAGCACTTAACACTTTGCATCGTTGCGAAATCATAATCAGATGGTTAAAAATTAATCTTATATTCTTTAAGATCAAGTGGCGCGACCAAGTGAGGAGACCAGGTGTGACCTGGTCGACGGTGCCATCGATTAAACATGAAATCTTGAGAGTCTCGACTAGGTCGACGCCGAGTGCGACTAGGTTGAATCTGTGTCACGATTTGAACAGATGCAACATTTCGGAAAAGACATAATTTTTTCTATATAAAGACAAAGTTAACTCCACAAAAGATACAAAAAATTCATCATTTTCTCATTCTCTTTCTTACAAAAAGCTTGCACAAATTATATCTTTTTCAAATCTAGATTCTATTATTTGTATAAATAGAATTCTAGAAAATTTGTTCAGATTATTCTAAGGGTGTTGTGATAAGTTTTCGTTTGTATATAATGCAAACTGATGTCAGATTATATTCTGAGTTTCATTGTATCCTAAAAACGTATTTGCTAACTCAATACACACCAATATGGTGGGGGCAAATAACGTTTTAAGGAAAACAACATTATAACGTGTCTTGAAACATTTTTCAATATTGTAGCATTAAATGATGTATGTATGTTGCTATATGTATGCATGCGGGGATGCATGGACGCATGTTGCATGATAATGATGCATGTTACATGATGTGTAATGCATGATTTTTTATTTATTTATTTTTTTTGCAAACCCGAATGCCGAAGCATAGGGGAATGACTTGCATAGGGCTTGAGCACCCTAATGTCGAGGTTCATGGTGATGACTTGCACCGGGTTTGAGAACCTGGGTGCCAAAGTACATTGTGATGACTTGCACCGAGTTTGAGAACTGGGGTGTCGAAGTACATAATGATGACTTACACCAGGTTTGAGAACTTGGGTGTCGAAGTACATTGTGATGACTTGCACCGGGTTTGAGAACCTGGGTGTCGAAGTACATTGTGATGACTTGCACCGGGTTTAAGAACCTAGGTGCCAAAGTACATAATGATGACTTACACTGGGTTTGAGAACCCGGGTGCCGAAGTACATTGTGATGACTTGCACCGGGTTTGAGAACCTGGGTGCCGAAGTGCATAATGATGACTTGCATCGGGTTTGAGAACCTAGGTGCTGAAGTACATTGTGATGACTTGCACCGGGTTTGAGAACCTAGGTGCCGAAGTACATAATGATGACTTGCACCGGGTTTGAGAACTTGGGTGCCAAAGTACATAATGATGACTTGCACTGGGTTTGAGAACTTACGTGTCGAAATACATTGTGATGAGTTGCACCGGGTTTGAGAATCTAGGCGCCGAAGTATATAATGATGACTTGCATCGGGTTTGAGAACCTAGGTGCCGAAGTATATTATGATGACTTGCACTGGGTTTGAGAACCTGGGTGTCGAAGTACATAATGATGACTTGCACCGGGTTTGAGAACCTAGGTGCCGAAGTACATTGCGATGACTTGCATCGGGTTTGAGAACCTAGGTGCCGAAGTACATAATAATGACTTGCATCGGGTTTGAGAACTTGGGTGCCGAAGTACATTGTGATGACTTGCATCGGGTTTGAGAACTTGGGTGCCGAAGTACATAATGATGACTTGCACCGGGTTTGAGAACCTAGGTGCCGAAGTACATTGTGATGAGTTGCACCGAGTTTGAGGACCTAGGTTCTGAAGTACATAATGATGACTTGCACTGGGTTTGAGAACATGGGTGCCGAAGTACATTATGATGACTTACATTGCGTTTGAGAATCTAGGTGCCAAAGTACATAATGATGAGTTGCACTGGGTTTTAGAACTTAGGTGTCGAAGTACATTGTGATGACTTGCACCGGGTTTGAGAACCTAGGTGCCGAAGTACACAATGATGACTTACATCGGGTTTAAGAACCTGGGTGCCGAAGTACATTGTGATGACTTGCACTGGGTTTGAGAACCTAGGTGCCAAAGTACATAATGATGACTTACATCGGGTTTGAGAACCTAGGTGCCGAAGTACATTGTGATGACTTGTACCGGGTTTGAGAACCTGAGTGCCGAAGTAAATTGTGATGACTTGCACCAGGTTTGAGAACCTGGGTGCCGAAGTACATTGTGATGACTTGCACCGGGTTTATGAACCTGGGTGCCGAAGTACATTTTAGAATAAACTATTCCATTTGTTCTTGGGGCCAGCTGTCCCAGTTTCAAAGTATGTCAATTTGTGCTTGGGGTGGGCTACCCCAGTTTCCAGGTAACTCTTTGTGTGCCTGGGGTCAGCTTCCCCCGTTTCAAAAGATTGTTCAGTCAAGTATGCCAGATGACCATTCAAAAACTCATTCAACCAAACACATACGAATGGTGCTCCATTGTATGCATGTTGCTACTGACAATGCCTAAATTTGGAGATGAGTGCGCATGTTAATGCAATATGTATGCATTTTCTTTCCTATGCAATGCATGAAATGCATGATAATGTATGAAATTCCTTTTTCCAATGCGCCTGTAATCATGAACCCAATCTCTGATCTTGGTTATATCTTTGAATTCCAATCCAAGGTGAATGTCTCTGAACTGGTTGCCCTAAAGCTCAACATGAAACCGGCCCCAGTTAAATTGGTTTGTGCTTCCTCTCGATCATGTTTTCAAATTTTACTCAGTCATGAAGGTACCCGATCTAACTCCAATGAGACTCAACACAAAATCTGCCCTAGTTACATGTATCTGTAACTGATCATGGCCATATTTTTAACTTCCGCTCAAGTAAGCAAATTTCTAAATTGGCTGTCTTGAAACTTGACATGAAATCTGCCCGAGTTGATGCATTTTGTGACGGGTCTTGTTCATCTTGCATTTTCCAAATAAGGGATTTCTTTGGATTGCGTCCTAAATGTTTTAAAATTGATTTGAAATTTAAATGAATAAACATGCAATCTAGATAACTTAATCTCATTAGGGATATGAATGGAATGCTCAAGCTTGCTTGATTTTGCTTGCCCTTCTGTGCTTGCTTAACAGGAAACAACTTTACTAGTATTTTGTAGCTTTGCTATTGACTTAGGGAATCACACCAATGATCAAATCCCCATTTTTCTTTTTTCTTTTTTTTTAATCTTTTTTCATTGACCTCGTAACTAGAGATCTTTTCTTGCTTATATCAATTTTATGTCTAGTGTCTTATTGAATAATCTTATCAATATTCCAACATCAGGGTGGACTTTAGGACACAGGACAAATGTAGGCTAGAGATTTAGGTTTTAACAAGAATAAGGAAACCAAAACTCAAAAATCTCATCCCATAACAAAAAATTTTACCTCAGTTTGGGACGCCATATTTGCAAAGTGTCGACCGAACTTATTATTTGAACAAGCTGCCTACGTATTTTTTCAGAATCAGGTCATTACGTAGTTCAGACTCAACATTGAGTCTAACAAATCATTTGAGACAATAATGCATGTACCAATCTGCTCAAGTCTTTCATTTGGACCATAATGTAGGCTTAGGGTATTGGTTAGAGAAGAAAATGGTACAATACGGCTCAAACTTTGTTGATCTTAAAAAAGGTAATCCTTGGTCAAAGATCACATCTTAAGCATGTCCCTTTTCATTTTCTTTCTTTTTCTCCTTTTTTTACATTTTCTTATTTTTTGCTTTCCCTTTTATGAAGGATTTTTTTAGCATCATGTTCATTGGGAGTTCAATTGAGACTAATCTTTAAAAAAAAAAAAAAAAAAAAAAAATTGTCCCAGTGTGGGGTGTGATCATTTGACAGGTTAATCAAGAATTGAATTCTTTTAGGCTCAAGAGGGTTGACAAGGGATTTCTTTTTCGATCTTCTTCTAGGTAGCAGAAAGACGGTCTACCATCCTTTTGGTAGTGACTATTGCCTCAAATGACTTGTCAAACCTTAAGAGACCCAAACCCAGGTTGAATTTTTGGCAAGCTGACTTTTAAGAAAATTTTGGTTTAACATTTAGACTCAACTTGGTTAAAAAAATGGTAAATCATTGTTTGGTTCTTTTTCTTCATGCTTGACTCTCCTCTTTTTGATTTTGTGTTCCGAAATTTTCTATTGAACTTCTTATTCTTCTTCAAGAACTTTTTGAACTTTTTTGTTAGCAAGGTCATGTCGTCTTCTGTATTAGAATCACTTTCTTCACTATAGTAGTTTGACGATGCCTTAAGTGTTGTGGCATTCTTTGCTTTGCTTTGCTCATTCTTCCTCTCATTTATTGCAAGCTCATAGGTGATGAGCTATCCAATGAGTTCGTCAACAGACATCTCCTTGAGATTTCTCTCTTCTGCTATTGTTGTAGCTTTCACTTCCCAAACTTGAGATAATCCCCTGAGTATTTTCCCGATCAACTCATAAGTAGGGTAAGTTTTTCCAAGAGCATTTAAAGAATTTGTGATGTGTGTGAATCTAGTGTACATGGATTGAATAGATTCATCTACCGTCATTTGAAATGCTTCATATTCACTAGTGAGCATGTCTATCCTACTATCTTTTACTTCTTTGGTGCATTTATATGTAACTTCTAATTTTTCCCAAATTTCTTTAGCAGAGTTACATGTCATTACCCTATTAAATTCATTTACATCTAATGCACAGAAAAACAAGTTCATCGTCGTAGCATTTATTTGCACTAATTTCCAGTTTTCCTCTGTATATTCATCTTCATTTTTAGGTATATTTACCTTATCAATTACTTTCATGGGAACATGGTTTTCCTTAGTAACTATTTTCCATACCTTCCAATCTACATTTAACAGGTATATACTTATCCTACGTTTCCAATAGGTGTAATTTACACCACAAAAAATTGGTGGTCTAGTGGATGAGTGTCCCTCATCGAATGGAGTTATATCGATGTGTATCATGTGATCTTTTTACAAATGAACTATTAAGTCTAAGTAAACCCGCTCTGATACCAAATGTTGATTTAGGTGTAATCCCAAAAGAGGGGAGGGGGGGGATGAATTGGGTATTTTAAAATTTTTTGAAATTATTTACCACTTAATCCCTATTTGTATATTTAACAAATCAATTGCAAGGATTTAAGATTGAATTAAATTTATTTTATCAATGAATTCTTTTTACCCAATTAAGTGCGTGTAGAATTATTCAACATACACATGCAATATGATTAATGAAATGTAGTGCAGAAAGTAAAGAAATAAGGGAAAAGAGAATGCAAACGCGATTCTACGAGTTTCAGCCAACCTGACCTACGTCCTCGCCTTGAGCAACCCACTCAAGGATTCCACTAGAATCCCTGCTCCTTAAATTAGGACGGAACTTTCCTTACATCCGTTGCTTACAAGAGGTACAACTTCCTCCCACTCTGCTGCTTACAAGAGATACAACTCTCTCCTTAAACTCGGTTCACAACCCAAACCGTGATTACAATCAAATCTGCAAAATACTCAATGTTGCTTCTAACAAAGTTAGTGAGTACAATTGAAATTCCTAAAACATAATCATATGATGAAACTTGAAGCTCAGTGTGAATGTAACAATATAATCGTTATATGTAAGAATATGATTCACTAACTTCCCCTT
This sequence comes from Malania oleifera, assembly GCF_029873635.1. NCBI lineage: Eukaryota > Viridiplantae > Streptophyta > Magnoliopsida > Santalales > Ximeniaceae > Malania > Malania oleifera. Next base: position 64,731,509 of record NC_080427.1, on the reverse strand, counting down.
TTATCAAATCTCCCAAAAATATTTATATAAATCAATGCTTTGAAGAACTTAGGTTAAATCTTTGAATACAAAAAAGAAACTTTGAAGATTGCAAAGATTAGAAACATACTTTGTCACAACAATATTTCTCTCAAGTTTTCAACCACAATATGATCTTTGTAATATGCAACTTAATATATATATGATGTGATTACCAAAGATCAAAACCTAATATAAGATTTTTCAGAAAATAACCCTCAAATATATATGTATAGTTATGAACTTCTAAGGATATTTAATCAAATGGTTTTAAAGTATCCAAAATATCAAATCTTTAACTAAGGACATACTTGAATTATAACTATTTAATCAATGGCCAAAGAAAAACTTTCTCAACTAATGAACATGTCAAAAACAATCTCTATATGTATATGAATACTCAAGATCAATCTCTCTAATGATATTCAATAACAAGTGATGAGATGAGAAACTCTTGAAAATAATAAATCGATTTACCAAACCTCAATACAAAGTTGAAAATCAAGATGTGTAAATGAATTCTCTTTGATTTTTTGAGTTGATTTGCCCAAGCTTGATGAGTATAAGTTGGTGTGCAGGCAATCGTATAGCAATATGTTCAAGTCTCTCAAATCTCTTTCAAAAGCAATGTTCTCTTTTCTTCTCTTTGATCTTAGCTCACGCACTAGGATTTAAATGTTAAATATATAAGTATCTTGCCCTTAGAATATATCTCAACCGTCGGATCAAAAAATATCTCGCGAGTTCTCTTATTAAAAATTAGATTTTTAAGTTTTCCCGCAAGTTCAGACGACTGAGGTCAAAAGACCCAGACGACTGAAGTTCCTTAGAGCTTCAAAAAAATTAACTTGGGTTAGACGAGTGAAGTTAGGGTTCAGACGACTGAAATCTAAGTTCAGTCTTCTGAGGTACTTTTGCCAAGTTTTGTGTTTCACCATTAATTCTTCATGTGACTGAACTTAATCTTTGATCTTCTGAAGAAATTCTTCAGACGACTGAGATTAACTTCGGTCTTCTGAAGTTGCAACTTTAGGCGACTAAACGCTGAGTTCGATCTTCTGAAGTTCCTATTTCCTGAATTTTTTCTTTATAGTTTGAAAAAATGTTTTGCTCTCTTTCTTGACTCTTTTATAAAAATATTTTATGAGATTTTAAAATTATTTTTAAGTCCATGAATGTCCACTAATAATGTTCATAAAATGCATGAGTCCTAAAGTCGGTCTAGGGTATATGTTGAGCCTCAAATTAAATCATATGAATATGTAAATACATTAGCTCTAAGTACCCATTCCCATGACGTTCTTGAACTTGTTGCTTACATTTTCATTCATATACTCTTTGAGTTCCATGGATTTGCCAAGTTGTGTATGTTTTACTCTTCATAGCTTCCATGACTTGTTATCCTTCCGTGCATGCTTAATATAGTTCTTGTTCACAATCTCAATGCACAGATTAAATACCAAGTGATTTGTCATTATCAAAATAGGATTAAACTCATAGACTCAACAATCTCCCATTTTTTGATGATGACAAATACAGGAGCAAAAATATAGAATAAAATGTGTTACGCCTAACGAGGCTCCCCCTCAAATAATGCATCAAATATTCAGTAAGTGAAATATGTTCATGCCAAATGAAATATGCTCATGTTCATACACAGGTTGTTTAGTCTAATTCCAAATGAAATATGCTCATGTTCATACACACGTTGTTAAGCCTTATTCCAAATGAAATATGCTTATGTTCATACATAAGTTGTTTAGCCTGATTCCTCTCCTATAGTCTGATTTTTCTCCCCCTTTATACAATTAATTTTACCAACAATTTTTGCTCTTGATTTTTCCAACAATTTTGCTATTATCCTTTTCCCATTACACAATTAGTTTTGCTTAATTTTGCCACAATTTTTGCTCCTGATTTTTCTCCCCCTTTTGACATCAACAAAAGGGTATATAACAATCATACATAAGTGGACATAACCTTATGTTTTTCTCTCATTTGAAATCTTAAAGTTTTAAACTTGTTTAACCATCAGATTTAACTAAAAAAAATTTACTTCTCCCCCTTTTGACATCAACCATCCCCCTTACTAATACATAAATCTGTGTTGTGGAATGTAAATTGCATTGTGAACATACACAGTATGCCAAATGTCAAAGATTATGTGAGGATACCAATGTTGATTAATGTGATATCAAATGAGAACAAATGAGTCGAAAGTGAAATGTTTTAACAAATTGTGAATATCAAGTGACGTTGCTCCTCCTGAATTATGTCATCTAATATAATTTTAGGCAACCTCTTGACTATGCATCAAACCTAATTCTCGCCTAATTTGGATAAACCTATCCTCTGCAAGTGGTTTCGTGAATATGTCTGCCCATTGTTCATCCGTGCATACAAACTCAAGTGTCACATCTCCTTTTTGTACATGATCACGAAGAAAGTGTTGTCATATTTCTATATGCTCAGTTCGTGAATGTAATATGAGATTCTTTGAGATGTTTATTGCACTCATATTATCGCATCTTATATGATTTTTTTCATAGCTTAATCCAAAATCCATCAGTTGTTGCTTCATGTATAGCGTTTGAGCACAACAACTACCTACCGCTATGTATTCTGCTTCAACTGTGGAAAGAGCAACTGAATTTTTCTTCTTGGAAAACCAAGAGACTAATGAATATCCTAAGAAATGACATGTACCACTTGTGCTCTTCCTATCTACTTTGCTACCCACAAAATCAGCATCTGAATAGCTGATAATCTCAAAAGATGTGTACTTAGGATACCATAATCCAATTTCCACGGTTCCTATTAGGTATCTAAGTATTCATTTAACAGCTAGCAAATGTGACTCTTTTGGTGCAGCCTGAAATCTTACCCACAAACATACGCTAAACATTATATCAGGTCTGCTGGCAGTTAGATATAGTAAGCTACCAATCATTCCACGATAAAGCTTGACATCTACTAGTATACCTTGTTCATCTTTGTCTAATTTCAATGAAGCGCTCATAGGTGTACCTAGTATTTTTCCATCTTCCATATCAAACTTTTTGAGTAGATCTCTAATATACTTCGATTGAGGAATAAACAGATGATAGTTTGGCGGAAACTGGAAAGTCGATATATGTCCAAGTTGTTGACGAAAACGTTGTATCTTAAGTAGATTCTACATTGGTTTAATAAGTCAAAGGGTTTGGATTTGACCCAACACATCAACGCATTCAATCAAATCATCAGTGATTTGATGCGGGTTGATGTGAAGTTCGAGGAAGAAAACAAGGCGTTGATGCTATTGAATTCCTTACTTGCATCTCATACACATGAAAATTTGGTTACAACTCTGACGTGGGGAAAAGAAACCCTAAATTTAGAGGAGATCACAACCGCTCTATTAGGTTTTCATCAAAGGAAGAAAGCCAGCGATGAGATTTCATAAGGTGAAGGGCATATGGTGAAGGGTAACCAGGAATGTGGAATACGCAAGTTCCGGAGCGGATTAAGTAACAATAAATTTTAGTCCCATTCCAAGAAGAAGGACATACGGTATTTAAAGTGCTGAAAAAAGGGGCACACAAAACTAGATTGTCTATAGAAGAAGAAGGGGAATGCATAAAATCAAGAGGGTTTATCAAAATCTGGGAATGTAATCGAAGAAGGAGACTCAAATAGAAGTGATGGTGATATGCTTTCTGTTTCATCAAGTTCAGATCATCTCACAGATTCTTGGATCCTAGATTCGGCGTGCTTTTATCACATGACACCAAATAAAGATTGGTTAAACACCTACATGTCAGTAAATTCTGGTTCTATTCTGATGGGAAATGATGCTTCATGCAAAATTGTTGGAACAGGGTTAAAATATTTGATGGTGTTGCGAGAACGTTACGTCATGTTAGGCATATACCGGATCTATGAAGGAATTTGATTTCATTAGGCACTTTAGATTGTAATGGGTTTAGTTACAAGTCTGTAAGTGAGGAAATGAAGGTGAGTAAAGGTGTCTTAATTGTGATGAAGGGGCAGAAATTAGTAGGGACTATCTATACACTGCTTGGTACCATAGTTATAGGTGGAGTTGTGGCTACAGAAGCATTGATTGGAATTGATCAACGTCTCCAGGTGCTAGACGGGAGACGACCCCAATATACTACCCCAGGTGGAGCAGTGGTTATGCTTTCATTTTTCTCCGAAGTGGTAAATATTCGCCAAAGTGGAGATTGTTGGGTTTGTGACACATATTTTGAGTGGGATGCATGCACCAGGAAAGCACCATGAAGCGAGGAACAAAAGCGAAGTTTGCATGATGAAAACCGGCGACGGTTTACTCGATGGTTTCAGTTTTGAGGGACAACTGTCGACGGTTTGAATGTAATCATTGATAGTTTTAGACAGTTTGCCCTAAACCGTCGACGGTTACGTTCAGTGCACATTACAAAATTCGAATTGGGAGATTAGTAGATTGGATAGATTAGAGGATTTTTCTCTGGGGATTGCTACAGGGATGATTTAAATAGGTTCTAAGGTTCATGTATGTTTAGGATTCGTATTTACCTTATTGTAAGCTTGACATTTTGGTGATAGTGAAAATTCAGTTGCTGCTCCCGTGGACGTAAGCAAATTATCAAACCACGTTAATCTTGTGTCTTTGATTATTACTTTTGTTTATTCTCTTTGTGAGTGATTGCTTGTTACGTATTGTTCATCATTGAGTGCATGCATTACTTGTTTCCGTGATTGATTTGAATTTGTGTGAGATTTCCGTTGCCCACTCGCATCTACACATCACTTTAAATTTCTCACTAAAGGATGATCATATCAAGGGGTAGAATTCAGTGCTTCTCTAAGAAAAACTGCATTAAATACAAGAAGTCCATAACCCAATGGTTGAAACTTGGAGATGAAAGAATGCGCTTTCGCATTCTATGACTGAAAGAATGCGCTTTCCTATACTATGACTACTTTTAGAAGGAAAGAAACTAAATGAGGTCATTAATTAATACTTTCAATCTCTCTTTTGTCCAATTTATAATTCGTCCTTTCATTTTCCTTGGATTAATAATTATCCGACAATCAACCCACAAGATGCTTGGATGTTTGATGCAATTAGTTGAAAGGAAAAGTTTTGTTAGCTCTTAATTCTATTGATTCTTTTAAAGTGCCTAGTCAGGTGGTTTCCGACTTACTTACTTCAAGCACTTTAGGGAAATGATGGGAGATACAATTTGGAACATGGTGAATAAAGCTTTTGAGACTAATAATATCCCATTAGAATTAATAGAAACTCTCCTTGTCCTGCTCCCTAAGGAGAAAAATTCTGAGCTCATTTTCTAATTCAGACGTCCAAGCTAATTTCCTTCCGGGCTTAAAATGCATTAGATAACATAATTGTTGTTTGAGAAATGATTCACTTTATTTAAGTGTACTAAGCAAACAAAGGGAGCTGTGGCGATCAAGATTGATCGTGCCAAAGCTTTTGATCATTTGTCAATAATATCCAATGAATTTGGTTTGGTTTTTTTTTCTTTTTCAAATCTCTTGTATGAATCTGATCATGAATTGTGTCCATGACCTCTTTTTCTATTATCTAGAATGGTGAATGGTGAGAAGTTCAATGGTTTTAGGTCTCGTGGAAATTTGAGACAAAGAGACCTTTATTTTCATCTTTTTGTAGCCTACAATGAGAAACTCTCTTTACTTATCTCTAAGAAAGTTACACTTCTAAACAGTGCGTCCTTTTAAAAACCTTTCAAATGGGTCGGTAGTCGGTTTAAACCTTTTTAGGATGCATAGATAGAAATAGTTGATTTACCTATTTCATGCAAACTAGCAATAAGACCAAATAATAAATAAATAAATGAAAATGAATTAGGTAGATCAATAAATAATTAAATAAATCAGGAAGGCAGCTTATAACGACAAAACCTTCACATCAATTCTTTTTCGTTTGTCAAACTATATAACCTTTCATTTCTCATTTTGAGAAATTTATGTTTTAAATTTAAATGTTTACTAGTATCAATTAAACATAAGAACTATCTAGCTGTGTTGCCTGTGAATCAACACCCATCAAAAGCTTAAATTGACCAGCCATTTTCCAAGTAGGAAAAGCTAATAAAGAAATCATAAAAAAAAAATAAGCATGAGATTGAGTTTGACTAAGTTGTTTGTTCAATTTGTAATGCTTACAACCACAGCCAATACCAAGCTTGTTATTAAGTAGGATCAATCTTCTTCCTCTTTGGGCATGCCATTGGTAAGTTCAGAATTAGAATGATCACCCCAACCATTTTTCCAGGCAAACATATAATAATGAAGAAAAACATATATGTGATATTGATTTGTAATGCATATAACCACAACCACAACCACAACCACCACCACCACCACCACCATCGAGTCTTATGAAGTAGGATTAAACACACAAATCCTCTTTGGACATTTAGTGCATGTAATCCTCTTTCAACATTGTTCCAGTTCCTAACACCTGAAATTTATAGTTGTATGATGGTTTAGACTTTTCCTTTACATGAAATTATATTGATAATAATTATTAAAAAAAAATAAAAGCTTGGGATGAATCATCACAATAAAATGTAGATTTGCTAGATACAAATGGTTGTGATCATAAAGGTACCCTAGTGGTGCTAGATCACTTTATATGTGAATATGATTAAAGATTATATCTAATTTGAGACTGATGGATTGGACTCAGAGTTGGGTGTACCTAAACTCTATAAAGTAGGTCCCCTCTAATCTCTTGTACATAATTCCCAAAAATGAATTCAAGGCTAAACCCATTAATAGTCTGTCCAGATAGAGGAGAGGAAGCACTGAGTTTCGATTGTGCATCCATCTTCAGCAAATATGCCTAAAACACAACTTAAATTAAATTCAGTGCGTTCTAGTTCCCGAAAATTTCGCATGTCCCACTTTGAACAGCCGTAGAACCAATCTGGCCATGGATATATACTCTATTTACGGTTTACAAAGTAAACTCCTCACTAAATATGCAGATTAATAGGAAGATCATTACAAAAATGAAATGAGCAAAATAAAACTTTCAACTGTCATGTTTGCCTCCAGAACATTATTTATTTCATTCCCGTAAGCTGCTAATCATCTCAAAACTTTCCTTCCTAAGATATCAGAACTCACTTTGGCTCTTAAAACTCCATCCAAACATTGCATTTTTTTCTAGGTCAGGTTAGTGTGACACCATAGTTGAATACATGAGGAGGCATGTGGGAATGAAAGAATTAAAGAATATGTAAGAAGCAAACGGGAGAAACTTGTTACCTTCCATTAGCATTCACATGCTTATGGAAAGGCCACAGATTTACCAAGCGCTCCAGGACAGCTGCACTTTTAGAGAAGTAGCCCGAGAATCCCTGAGGAGTTGAGGGTGGAGGGAAATCTTCCGCTGGCATGGCAAATGGCCGGATCATTTTCTCCATTTTATCCAATGTGAGATATGATCCTACTTCTTGCAGCCTCTCTGGGCCCATGATTGGCAGCGTGTGCTCTTGATGCAAGGAAGCAGCCTCACTGTCATTTTTCTGCCAAGAAGAAAAAGAAGAGTGAGACTCATGATACTTATGCCCGAGATCCCCTTGTTTAAGTTCAATTAGCCCATCTTGTCATTTATTAATCTTTGCAGAGAATAATTGATGGATGAAAGCCAACACATCAATCAAACTAAATGGATGTCAATGATATATCAGGGGTCAGTTCAAATGATGCATGTTGAAATACACCGAGGTAGTTGGTACAGGGAACAACTTTTACTGAAGACTTCCCAACCAAATGATCATTCTAGAAGTGCTGAAAAAAAGAAAAAAATGCATACAAAATTACAATGACCAGCAGCTCCAGCCCAAAATCATTCTAGAAACAACACTATGAAAGCCTCCTAGAACTGGCTCCCAAAGAACCCCAATCAAGACATTTGTTTCTGAATAATCATAGGTCATATAAGTTTCTGAAAGATTTATTTCTAATGGATTTAGGGACATGATATTTATTATTTTCAACTTTGATCTTAACTTTCTCCCCTTTGGTTGAAGATGCATTACCTCCAAAGGGGATAAATCTGCACCGCGGCTAAAAGTCATCTCTATGCGAAACCTTTTTGGATCTTCTAGAGCTACCTGCAGTTCAATAACAAAATTGGCCCAACAAACAATAAAATGAAATAAAATAGCAGATATACCAACATTATAAAAATAATACAAAATTTGTTGAGCAACCAGTAGTTTAATTACCGAAAAATAATGGGCTTGGCCCAAAAAGAAAAAGGCCATGCTGGATATCTAAAATTTGAGAATACAGATTCATGACAACAAGAAAGCAGCATGCCACCTACTCCTTTTTGGTGAGTAAAAGAACCTAGCGGCCACACCATTGAGAAGAGATTCTAGCTATTATAGATAGGACATGTAAACTCATACGACATGGAGATTAAATAAAATCCTTGAGTTAATCTGCATGCGTTCCTGTTCAATTGCAGATCCATTTAGCATCTGGCACAACAGGACCACATGGCCATGCAACCTAGATTCCAATTATAACCAAATTAGTCATGCTAAAAATTGGATTTTGGTTGATAACTTACAATTAAATACCAAGTATATGCCACACACAAAGTTGTCAAATAGTTTGACAGCTAGAGAAAAAAGTTTCTGGGTTAGAAGAAAAACAAGGTCAACACTTGAGGGGAGGGGAAAAAAAATTTAAGCAAACAAACATATCATTACTCATTTTAGTAGAAAATAAAGAAGGTAAAAATACATACCTCTGTGTTTTCAAACATCCTCAACACAATATAACTCATGTAATCAAGCTCCTTAGTGTTATACAAACGCTCCAAAGCACTGAGGCACACAAGACTATCCTCTCCTTGAAGAGATTCATCCAAGTTACAGTACCGAAGAACATTCATGAGGGAATGGATATGGGATTCCTGAAGTTCAAATATAGTTTTAGAGAACTACCATATGGAATGACAGAATGGACAATTGCTATGCACAAAAATTAGCACATAGAAAACAGTTACATCATAAGCATGTCATAAGCCAAAACAAACCTTTTAACCTTGCCAGGTTGACTAGAAAAGCCATACTGTCCATCACATAAAAGCCAAAGAGAAAATTTGGAAGGGGCAAATGTCATCTCTTCTTTTTTTTTTTTTTTTTTTGAGTGAGAGAGAGAGTAAAGAAATAAAAAGCAGGACACAAGAAATAAGAACTCCAATTTCCTTGCATAGTATAGCCTGAACAAGTTAAATAAAAAATGCATTCGACTTATAAACTGTTTCACTTTGGTTCTTTGAAAGAAAAAAAAAAAAAAAAAGTACAAAGAAAGAAATTGGAAAATTTTCTTCAATACCATGCAGTTTATTTAATCCGAATTTGAAATTTGAAATTCAATAGAAGATTGAAAGTCGGGTTAAATTCTCAACCCCACCATCTAAATAACTGAATAAATTTCTTCTTCCAAATAATCAATAAGGATTTTTAGATTACCACTTTGCCTAAAAGCTTAAGCTGTTTGATTGTGGGTCAATAGTGTTTATCAGGCCTCAACACTTTCCTGCATGTATTATAAGGAATAAAATAATTCTTAACAAACAAACAAATAAAAGCAAGTAAGAAGACTAGAACCCAAGACCTCTTGGCAACCTGCTCTTATACCCTATTAGATTAACATTTTCCCTAAAACCTTAAGCTGTGAGGCTGCGGACCAGCAATATTTATCAGGCTAAACTGGGTTGAATATATCCACTTGCAAAAAATGCATGCGTCATTTTTATAATAATCAAAATATCATAAGCTTAAAACTTAAGAGATATAAAAATGAAAATTTTTTTGCATACGCAATGTAAGGTTAATAGAAGTAAATTTCAGAATATGGAGATCATGTAAACAAGCAAATGAAAAAAGCCAAGATAAAGAAAAAAAGGCTTTTTAAATTATATTTAACTCACTGATGTAAAATAAAGGCGTGTCCGCACGTGTCGGTCAGGCGTCTTCACATTTGCATACCTAATAAAGAACAATGGAAAACCATAGATAAATAAAAAAACCTGAATAAGATGATTATAAAAAATTTTAAATTAGAAGGCACATATATTCACTTTGGATCCAAACGGTATTTGGTTTCTTTATCATCATTGTCATCTTGATCCCTCGACTTTTCACTTGAGGTACTAGATCTTCTTGTGTCTTCATTCTTACTGTGAGGCTTTGACTGAATGTCAGTATCTTCCTTCCCAGTCCAGAAAGATGTTGAATGCTGATCATGATTACTCTTCAATTCAGCAACACTTATTGCTTCTTCACGAGTGTTCCTTAGATCAATCAAAATTTTCCCCAGCAAACGGCGAGCAATCTAAATTGCCTCATAAAGAAATATGTTAAAAAGATATATTTATTTTGAAGTACAGATATGTCCTATTTAACGTATTGAGGCAGCTACATATATGTGACTTGAAGAAGTCAAAGAAGCAATTTACTGAGATGTAAATTGTAAGTGGATCTAAAGGATGCGCATGATGTAAGCACATTGATTCATGTCATACTGTCAAATATACTTTAGTGGCAATAGGATGTGAAATATCTGAATTAATGCCCGCTTCCACGTACAGAAAACCTCAAATGCACATGTTCATGCAATTGGCCTAAATTTTGTTAAATGAATTTTATACCACATTAATGATGTTTAGGACTCCTATAAACGAAATTCAATTTTTGTATTTCTTGAATTCTAAATTATGTACATCCCAATCTTACAATATATAATACAATCAAATATTCTTAACAAGGAAACAACCTCCCTACAGAATAGTATACAATATTCTACTTTTACCCACTTTCCTAATTTACTCACTATTCCCACAGATACTCGGGATTTCAACACTCCCTCTCAAGTTGGATCAAAGACATTAATCATCTCCAACTTGCTAATGAGACCATCAAAGTTTTGTCGTGCTAACCCTTTAGTAAAGATATCTGCAGTTTGTTCCTTGGTAGGCACATAAGTCATACAGGTAGTTCCTTCTTCAACATTCTCTTTGATAAAATGTCGGTCCACTTCCATATGTTTAGTCCTGTCATGTTGAACTGGATTAAGAGAGATACTAATGGCTACTTTGTTGTCACAATAGAGTTTGATAGGAAATTTCATCAGGATCTATAGCTCTTCCAAGAGTTCCTGTAACCACAGTCCTTCACATATTCCTTGAGCAACTGCCCTGAATTCAACTTCAGCACTACTTCGAGCCACTACATTTTGTTTTTTGCTTCTCCAAGTTACCAAATTTCTCCATACGAAGATGCAATATCCAGTGGTAGACCTTCTATCTTCCACTAATCTTGCCCAATCTGCATCTGTAAAAATTTCTACTTCCTTGCTTTCACATTTCTTGAAGAAGAATCCTTTGCCCGGAGAGCCCTTGAGATATCTAAGGATCTTGTACACAACATCTAGATGAGCCTTTTTTGGTGAATGCATGTGTTGGCTTACCACACTTACCGAAAATGCAATATCGGATCTGGTATGTGATAGGTAGATTAGTTTACCAACCAATCTCTAATACCTCTCCTTTTCAACTGGTATTCCGCAGTCTTCGACCCTCTTTACTACTTCAATCGAGGTTTCACTAGGTTTGCATCCAAGCATGCCAGTTTCAGTTAGGAGATCAGTTATATACTTTCGCTAAGAGACACTAATACCCTTTTTTGATCTAGCAACTTCCATGCCCAAGAAATACCGCATTTGTCCCAAGTCTTTAACTTCAAACTCAATAGATAGGAATTTCTTTAATCTTTCCATCTCTGTTGTATCATCCTCGGGTAGGATTATATCATCAACATACACTATCAGAATCGATCTCTTACCACTTTCAGACTGTTTGAAGAACAAAATGTGATCTGATTGCCCTTGTCGATATCCTTGGTTCTTTATTACTTTTGCAAATCTGTCGAACCAAGTTCTAGGAAGTTGCTCGAGTCCATACAAAGACTTCTTGAGTTTACATACTTCTTTTTCTTTACCTTTCTTACTGAAACCTAGTGGTATCGTCATGTAGACTTCTTCTTCCAACTCGCCATTTAGAAATGCATTTTTAATGTTGAGTTGCTATAGTGGCCAATCTAAGTTGGCTGCTAAGGACAAGAGGACCTGAACCGTATTCAAGTTTGCCACTGGTGCAAATGTCTTCGTGTAGTCAATGCCATAAGTCTGCGTAAATCCTTTTGCAACAAGTCTGGCTTTATATCGTTCAACTGTCCCATCAGCTTTATATTTCACTGTGAAGACCCATTTACAACAAACTGGCTTATTCCCTCTCAGAAAATTCATTACATCCCAAGTTCCATTTTTCTCCAGGGCCCACATTTCCTCCATGACAGCCTCCTTCCATTCAAGAATTTCTTGGGCTTTCTGAATATTCTTTGGAATTTTCATCCTGTCAAGGTTAGAGGTAAAAGCATGATATCCTATAGACAAGCTTTTATAAGACATGTATTTAGACCAAGGATATTGAGTACACGACCTGGTTTGTTTTCTAACTGCAATGGGTAAATTGATGTCATCAGTTAGAGGCTTATCGGAAGGGAGCTCATGACTATCTATTACCAGATCGGGATTGAGCGTGGACTCATGGTAGCTTGGAGGTATCACCGGTTCCAACGCTCTTAGTGCCTCAGGTATGAGATTCTACCTGTTCTTTATGTTTGGTTTTCTTGAGTAAACAAGTATTTCTGTGTCGTTTTGCTTTTCTGCATCTCCCCCTAAGTTAAGTGATCTTTTGTCTATGACAGGCCAGGAAATGATGCAATGGGAGACTCAGTAGATGGGTCAAGGAATGAAGCAATGGGAGACGCAGTAGATGGCACAGAGTCGGTAGTAAAGAAATCAAAGAACCAATCTTCACTCCACTTCTTCCCTTGAAGAGAGGGCTTTTTGGAAATAAGGAGTGGTTTCAAAGAACGTGACATCAAGGCTAACAAACAATTTTTTTTAAACAAGGTCATAACATTCGTAGCTGTTCTGGGTAGGAGAGTAACCAATAAAAACACATTTAATGGCAGGCGATTCCAATTTATCCCGATTGCGAGCATGAACATGAACAAATGCATTACATCCAAAAATTTTCAGAGGGAGACTGGAGTGGAGTCGAGAGGTAGGAAAATGCTCCTAGAATTTTAGGAGAGGAGTGGCAAAGGAAAGAACTCGACTCGGCATTCAATTAATGAGATGTATAGCTATTCAGATACCATCTCCCCAAAAATAGTTTTTCATATTTGTAGTGAACATCAATGCCCGAACTACTTCAAGTATATGTCTGTTTTTTCGTTCAGCGACCCCATTTTGTTAAGGGGTATCCACACAAGAACTCTGGTGAACAATCCCATTTTCTTGAAGATAATTTCCCAGAATATCATTAAAATATTTCGTACCATTATCAGTACGTAAAATTTGAATGTCAATTTGGAATTGTGTTTGAATCATGGAGTGAAAACTGACAAAAATTGAACAGACTTCAATTTTATCTTTCAAAAAGTAAACCCAACAAATACAAGTATGATCATCAATAAAAGTAACAAACCATTTCGTATGGGTGCAATTAAGGGATTGTGAGGGCCCCCACAAATCAATGTGAATCATAGTGTAAATAGGCAGGATGGTTTGTACGTGGATGTTGGGAAAGAAGTACACTGGTGTTTTGCAAGCTCACACACTTCACATTGTAAATAAGAAGACGTTTTATTTGAACAAATAGAAGGAAATAAACGTCTTAAATATTGAAAATTTGGGTGACCCATCCTAGAGTGTCATAACAAAAGTTCACTATCTCTAGAAATAGATGTAGAATCACAAATTGCAGTATTACATTGTTCACTCGTTCTTGCTTCCTCAAAGTAGTAGAGTCCCTCATACGCCTTAGCACTGCCAATCGTCTTCCCCAATGATAGGTCCTGGGAAATACAGTGAGATGAAACAAAATTTAACAGAGCAATTGGAGTCTTTTGTTAACTGGCTAATGGATAACAAGTTGCAAGATAACTTGGGGACATGTAGGACAGATTTTAAAGTTATAGAATCAGATATGCGAATACTTCCTTTGCCAGCAATTGGTGAGAGAGATCCATCTACAATTTTAACTTTCAGATTTCCAGCATATGGTGAATAGGATGAGAACAATTAATAAGAATCAGTCATACAATCAGATGCACCCGAGACAATTATCCATGGTGATTTGTAATGGGATATAGTACTTAGGCATGAAAAAAAATTACCTTGGTGAGCTAAAGAACCAGTGGAAGACTGACCCGATGTTTGAATTGAGGAAAGCATTTTATATAGCTGATCCAACTGCTTAGGACTGAATACACCACTTGGAGTGGTATTATTGTTTTTCTCATCTTGTGACCTTTCAGTTGAAGTATTAGTAGTAGCTTGATAGCCACGATTTTTTTGATATTGTCTCGGCTTCCAGTCTGCAGGCTTTCCATGAATCTCCCAGCAGGTATATTTTGAATGACCTGGCTTATGACAGTGCTCGCACCATAATTTTCCTCTTGTGCCTTTTTCCCAGATCCCGCAAGGCTTTTTGAAGTTAAGGCCGAGACGTCAGGCCCATTCGAATTTAGGGCTGGTATTTCAAGCCCGAAACGATCTACCTGTGGCCTTAGCATCACACATCGTCGGCTCTCCTCCCGCCTTACTTCGGCGAACACCTCTTGGGTTGAGGGCAGAGGTCATCAGCCAAGGATTCTTCCCCGTACGTTGTCCAGATCTCGGTTGAGGCTAGCCAAGAACTCAAAGGCCTGTTCATTTTCGAGTCATTTTTTGTATCATGCGCTGTCACTGAAGCACTCCTATTCCTCTTCGATGCTCCAATCGAGCTCCTACCAAAGATGAGTCATCTCCATGAAATACTCAATAACGCCTCTCTCACCTTGCCTCATCTGCCACAATCGGGTCTTGATCTTGAAGATCTGCAAGTAACTCTTGACATCGAAATATGTCTCACAAACGGTGTCCCAGTCGTCCTTACCCGTTGGCAAGAACAAGTAGATTTTCCTGATTGACAACTGCATCGAGTTGACAAGCCAAGCAACGACCATGGAGTTTTCAGACCTCCTTTTTTGCAAGGCTACAACGTCGGTAGAGTCTAGTTTCCTCTGTTCGCCAGTAAGATAACCTAGCCTCCCTTTTCCTTCAATCACCAATTTTATGGATTGAGCCCCACTCACGGAAAATTTTTCCATTTAATTTCTCCACTGAGAGTGGAAAGGCTGTGTTGTCTAGCCCATTCGAATCCCCAATAGATGTGGCCTTTGAGTCGCCGTCGATATTTTCAGAAGAGGTCAACCCTCTATTGTTGACGGCGTCGTTGGCCATAGTTAGCTAAGGTTGAGAAACCCTAGCTATGATACCATGTAAACGGAATTCAATTTTTGTATTTCTTGAATTCTAAATTATGTACATCCCAATCTTACAATATATAATACAATCAAATATTCTAAACAAGGAAACAATCTCCCTACAGAATATACAATCTTCTACTTTTACCCACTTTCCTAATTTACTCACTATTCCCACAGATACTCAGGATTTCAAGAACTCCGTCTCCCCTCCTTCCCTCCCCCCACAAAGAAGAATGTGTGCTAGAAAAGATAGAAACAAACAAATGCTGCGGAAAATCACCAAACATCAATCTGCAATTTATTAACTTTACATCTACATGAAAACATGGTCATATGCAATCATGTTTCTATCATCCAATTCTAATCAAGGAGTAAAAAATTTCAACTTCAAAAGAAATTTTGAAAATTTTAGGGAATTTCAATTTCAAGAGAAACTTCGATTTCAATTTAAAGAAACTTTGGAAACTTATGATAAATTAAGGAAATTGTGAATGGAATTTTGGGAAATATTAAAATAGATTATTTGAACAAGGTAGAAACCAAAATAAAAATAAAAATAAAAATAAAAACCCTCAAAATTTGCTCCTCTAAAATTATCATTTTACATTTGGGAAATCTCCATTGGTATGCCCAACATTGGCTGAAATTCCCAAAATTTTGGGAGTTTTGTTAAAATGAAGTATAACAAAAAAGAAATTGGAGCCAATTTTGTTTTTAACCCTCCAAAAACCAAAATTTTGGTGAAATATATGACCATTTTTTTACATATGGTCACAATGACACTAAGAATACTAACTACCTTTACCTATTCTAATAGGAATATTCTTGATCCTAGGCACAGGAAGCAAGTATCCCAATTGTACATTGACTTCTTTTGTCATATAGCATGTGAGCTTATATTGTTATATATATATTCACATAAAACCCTTTTTCATTAAACAAAATCTACTAGCTGATTTAAAACACATGACAATGACAGATTATTAAAAGGTATTCCTGAATTTCATGTAATATGGAACAGGATTTTTTTTTTGGTTGGTGCAAGTATGGAATGGGATAATAAAACATAGAAATTACCTTTGAGCCTATCTTCAGCTTTTGCTTTGGGTTAATCCCATACTCATTTGGGATGACACCATCTGCAAGTAACTGAAATAACAAAAAAAAAAAAAAAAAAGCACTCAAGCAAATTATGATTATGACCTGACATGACTGGACAATGAAGTGAAATGGATAAATGGTTTGAGTGCTTCATTTTAAAAGAGGAGAAAGACAAAATAGATAAGTGAAACACAAAAGGCATGCCTTGCCTAATAAAGTGAAAAACAGAGACAATTGGGGCTACTCACACTGTAAACCCCACTATTTCCTTTCTCACCCAAAAAGGGGGGTAAAGCCATAATAGTGTAGCTCGATACAATTGGAGGAAAGTCAAGGAGCACACATTTCATTAGGCATTACTAGTAAGAAGAGAAAACATGTTCTTGTTGACGTGTCAAATATTCAATATGAGTACCTGAGCAACATTGAAGAGATCATCCAACCCTTCAAGATTAAGATGTGCATTATGCAAGAGGTCATATCTGTCGAACGTCAACAAGAAGAACATATAAGAAATAAAACTGACAGGCCTCTCTTTTATAATCTCGCTGATCAGGATTTTTAAACAAAGCAACTGTAATCTCAAAGCATGTGATTTGAACAGTGAATATAAGATGCATAATTCATGAGATTCCATTTTGAATAAGAAATTATGACAGAAATTACTTTAAAAGGAGCATAGAACCTGTTCAATTACCATTTTACCTAAAGGCTTAAGTTATTAGGTTGTGGACCAATAATGTATATCAAACCTTAATGCTCCCCCGCATGTGCAGCCCAATTGCACATGGAGAGAGAAACAAACAATGAATAATGCCAGGTAACCATGGCTCTGGTACCATGTTAGATTACCAATTTACCAAAGGCTTAAGCTGTTGGGTTGTGAGCCAACAATATATAGCAAATCTTAACCCATTAGGGTAAATACAAAACAAAAAGAGCAAAATAGTTCAGGACTCCAAAGAAGAAATAACTGACAAATTAAGAACAAAGGAACTCAACAAACAATATAGATGAAGCTCCCCTTTGTGTTGAATATCCACTAGACACGATGTTTGCTTGTTTAAAAGAAAATTTAGTTAATTGATACTCAAGCATGGTTGAAAAGGTAACGAATTACAGCTGAATGTGAACTAACCACTAAGAACTGCAATATTGTAAACAAAATCAATATATCTAACTTAATAGCAACTCTATATCTTGAAATGTGGCCTAACACTTTTATTCGTAAACAAGCGCATAAAATATTATTAATTGAAAATCAAGAAATATTTTTTTTTTTTTAATTACAATAGTTATATCATGCATCTGCGAGAAGTTAAAAACTAACATCATTTACAGCCAGGACAGAGTTGGCTGATGCAATTTTTCACGTTTCAATGAGGAGAGAAATGATGGCAACAATAATGACTAGAAAGACAGACACGCCTAATCAAAGGTCCTACAAGGAAAAGAAGCCTATACAGAAACACATATAGAATACATGAAGATGCACAATTATTTATGGGCTTAGATGGACAAATATGGCAAAAGAAAATTTCTGTATCAAACGTCATAATTGGAATAAGACAGCTGAATTTTTTTAGGTAAGTTGGGATTGAACATCAAGGCACGACTATTATAGATTAACCCATTCCGACTGACAAAATCAAGCCACAAACTCACAACTGACAATAAATTAATAAAAATGTTTGATCACTAACTAAAGCAGGCTTCATTCAAAGACATGAAAGATTCTCCAGCAAATTACCCCTTATTTGGTAAGAATTGAAACACCATAAGGAGTAACATGTACACTAATTAAGCACATTAACAAGACTACTCTTACTGAGACTAAAGTTCAAAATTAATTGCTTAACATAGATGATTATTCTCATAGAGAATCACCTGCTACAAGTAAAATCATAAATGTGAGAAAGGCAAAGTACTAAAACAATGCACCAGCATAAAAGTAACCTCGATTCACTTACTTGCAGGAGTCATAGACATCTGGAATTTGTGTTATATCGAACCGTCTGCAGGCAAGTTAACAATGTAAGCAAAAATGTCATCTATCAACGATTATGTTTTTCAGCTTTTAAATTTTGGTCTAAGCACTCATATTTCTGTCCCCACCAAAACTGATAGAAATTTCAACTTTAAACAAGGATATATATATATATATATATATATATATATAGTAGACGTTGATTACCAAAAATTTTGAAAATACCCAATGTTGGAAGGAGATCCAAACTTTGAAGATCATAACCCCCTAAAAATATCTAATCATGGCAACTAAGAAAAATCAAAGCTCCTAACACAACCATATTGACTAGTAGGTGTGTAATCGGCTCAATACGATTCGGTTATTGGAAAAACTGGCCACTGAATCAAACCCCTTGGCTTTTAATATTATAAACTGAAGCCAAACCATAAACCTTCAGTAAATAGAAAATCAAAATGCTAGTTTTCCAGTTCGGTTTGGTTTAATTTGGTTTTTAAAAATTTTGAACTAATGGGTCAAATAGTTAGCTTACATGGCCTTAGCTAGGCTTGAGCATTAAGCCCACCACGAAGCTTCCATTGCCTTAACTGAGCTAGAGCCTTAAGCTCGCCATGTAAGATGGAGAAGCAAGGAGGACGGAATTGGTACTTATAAGAAGGGAAATCTATTCCGTTCATAATTCCTATGCACAACCAATGTAGAAGGTTCACAAAGGGAGACTGGGCAGCACTGCTTTTTTTGTTGCAGAGGCCAGAGGGGCACTTCCCAACTTAGCTACTTGTCCCACATTGAAAATTTTTAAAAGGTGGGGGAGCCTCACCACCTGTATATGCAGCGTCCCATGCTAGTTGCTTCCTATTCTTGTGAGTTAAAATTTATTCTAAAATAGAAAATATAAAATATTTTATTATTGAAATGATTAAATTATGAATTATGATTAAATATTCACAAATGTAAGTATACAACAGATATTAACATTAATAACAAAAAATTATACCATACATAATTTATTTGATCGATTTTTGGTTTTTATGTTCGGTTTTTGGCTGGAAACCAAAACAGAAACAGAAAAACCAAACTGAAATGTGTTTCAGTCTGGTTTCATTTCAGTTTTTGGTTTATCGGTAATTTTTGTACACCCTATTGACTAGACCAACAATGGTAGAACTTACTCTTTGCGTTCATTATACAAGTCCCTCTCAAGTTTTCTCCAGCGAGCAAACATCAAAAGGAATCCTTCGCTACCACAGGGTAATCCAGCAGCGATACGATCAACGTCAATGTTGGTTTTACCAAGGGCCTTTGCTTGATCATAAGGAGGAATCACATCATATGAACTTGTCTCTGCAAGTTTCTCATCCTCGTCCTTTGCCAGAAGCTTCACTTGTTCAGTAACCTTCTTAGTCAGCTTAACCTATTAATGATACAAAAAACAAAAAAGAAAGAATTAAAATGAAATTATTGCACCAAGAAAATGAAATTAAGATCAGTTTTCAATTAGCAAGCCAATACATCTCTTGTTGAAGAATTAACCGCATGATGAGCAATGGGAGACACAACAGAAAAAGGGGAGGGGTTGTTAGTGTGTAAATAAATCTGTACATTGCCATGGCTAATTAAGCAAAGAATGAATGCAACACACATCTCACAGCCCTGTTAAGTGTTCAATAGCAGAGATCCAGCCAATTACAAACAAATTATTTCCATCATAACTTACTTGAAATTAAATTGGTAGACTAGGTAACCAATATTGGATGGTGCTACTTTGTTATACACTTGTGGATGAATCCACAATACAGCATACATTAAAGTTCCATTGTACACACATTTCAAGACAGTTCAAATTGCATGACAGAAATCTAATTCTTATCAACTCAAAGTATGAGCATTGGATACATGTTTTTGTTAGGAAATTTTTACAATGAATAAACCCTTTCATCTGGAATTCGAGGCTCAGAATAGCCTAATCCCAAACGAAGACGGTGTTGAGTTTCTCAAACAATGATTTTAGAGTTGTAGAGGAAACTTAAGGTGAATCTCATGGGTGAGTGGGTTGATAAAAAAGCATACACACTTAGATTGACAAAGGGGTTAGTGTCACACATATTTCAAGACAGTTCAAATTGCATGACAGAAATCTAATTCTTATCAACTCAAAGTATGAGCATTGGATACATGTTTTTGTTAGGAAATTTTTACAATGAATAAACCCTCTCATCTGGAATTCGAGGCTCGGAATAGCCTAATCCCAAACGAAGACGGTGTTGAGTTTCTCAAACAATGATTTTAGAGTTGTAGAGGAAACTTAAGGTGAATCTCATGGGTGAGTGGGTTGATAAAAAAGCATACATACTTAGATTGACAAAGGGGTTAGTGTCACTGATCAGATTTCGAGTATAACAACCTTTTTCTGTCTAGCAAAGAAAGATTTCTTTGTATTGTAGAAAACTTGCAAACTTCAGGGTGCCAAAGTTTCCATGGGGAAAAGAAAAACACCCAGGGCTATATAGCTTAGGATTAACAGCTTTCTTTCCCTAGCGTAAATGTTTGTCTCAGCACAGTATTCCCGTAGGGGGCTCTCTTTAAGAAAATAATATTTTATGTAGAAAAGGCCTAGGATTCTATGGTGTTGACATGTCCACCTTGCTGGGCATATGCTCAATATCTAACAAGCCAAATAAACTTTGTTTTAAGTTGAACCTACATATATAACAAAAACCAAATAACCTTTTTACATGAGTTTGGCCCACTAAAGAGGTCATGCCCATTGACAAGTAAAAGTTTGACTTGACCAATCCAGCATGACTAGCATACCCGTGGAATGCCTGAACTTATTTAGGAAGAAAAGTAACAAAATGAAACTGAGCCGATACTGCACTGCACCAAAACTGCAAGTGACTTAACCATTTTGAATTTTGAAAAAACACCACATATTCGGAAGTAACCACACCCTCCCCTTGAGCAGAGTCCCTTGCTCAGTAGCTCAGTATGGGTGGACTAAAGCACAGGAATCTTCATAAAACAACATTATTAACTTTCCCAATTTCCATTAATTTGTGTTGTCATTAAAGAAGCACTTACCTCCCATTCAGAAGGTTAGACGTTTGGTCATAAAATAGTGTTCAATATATAAAAGAAAGTAACATCTAAATTCTTAGCTTAAAAAAGGTCCCATATAAATGTTCCATCCAAAATCACTGAAAATTAATTCAAGTGTCTCTAGAACTAGAAAATTTAGCCACCTTAATGTTAAAATCAATTTTACCTAGATTGTGGAACGGAATGGGATCGTGGTATGGCATATGCTCTAAAATGTGGAATGTTAGGTGTATACTTAAATAGATATATTGGTGAAAAAAGTGCAATGGCACTTGTACTTTTTTGGAGAGGATGTTGAGGTGTTTCTAAATCTGGAAGAGATTTGCCATTATAGAATAGATTAATAATGAAAGAAATAGAATTAAAATGTGATCATTCCCCACTTTTACCTAATAAAAAGTCATGTGAAAAGTATTGAATTAAAACTTTGGATTGCTAGATTTACCATTCCAAAATGAAAATATACTACGTTTTGAAATGTTCGTACCAGTACGAGGTTTGCTAGGGTGTTAACATTTTCTGGTAACTGTGTTAAACAGGCAGATTCTGCTTCAATCTGATATACTTGCAAGAAGCAAAAGGCCAAGGAGATCAGGTTATTCATCTTGTATTTTTTTTTTTTTTTGGGTGTGTTTTACAAGCTATATTTTTAATAAGAACAAAATGCCCAAATGCTTCTATTTCAATTAGAATGCTTCACGATGGTAGACTCACAGCTTGTTAATCATATTATATAGCTACGCATCTACTTGCAACAATGCAATATCTACAGAAACATAAATCAAAATACCAAGCATGAAATCAACAGTACCTTTAATAATGATAATGATGAGATGATTAATATAACATTTTTATATGATGTATTCACTGGTCTAACAGCTGGAATTCAAAAAATGCTTCAAAGCCAAGTAATAAGTGGATTTAAAATTTTAAATAAATCAAGAAATCTTGGTCTAGAAAACAATACACCACACCAGAACCAAAAATGTTTGGATTTGATGCAAGGAAAAACAAACATAAAAAACAATAATATAAATTTTCTTTTGGGCACAATTATATATTGTTTGGACAAGGGAAAAAGCATTGAAAAAAAAAAATGTGGCTGCATTTAGCCCTTTCGTCAGATACAGAGGATCAAAGATGGCGTTTATCTATTCATATTAGCTACATGTACATTGTGAAATAAAATCCTGGTAGCCCGATTAGGCCTCTATTGTTTCAGTTAAAACATGATTACCAATGTGGGAAGAAGTTCAGAAGCATTTGAAGGCAATCCAGCCCCATCCAACATCCAAGGAAATTCGGACAATCCATTACTATGAACAGTCCTTGCTCCAGAAGTAATGATCTCATTCAACCGAGCCTGTATACAAAATAAAAACACTAAAATAAAAATAGCAACTAAGATGAAGAAACCCTAGTATAGCATTCTTATAGATGAAGATACTAATCAGGAACAGATGTAACTCACTCAAACAAGACAGATTTACCAATTAAACATGTTTATCTTCTTTAGTTGTGGCAAGTGCCACACCAATCAATGAGATTCATTTTATTCTTCATATTAAAATTCCTTTGAATTTTGAGCTATTCCTTTCCTTTTTACAATGTAAAGTGCCAAGTTGTAGGTCGATTGCATCATCCTATATGTACAAAGTTATCCAGAATCAAGGCTCTAGGTAGAGCTAACAAAATCTATGAAAATCTTTGGGTTATCCAAGTCCTATTTTCTTCACATACTGCCACCAAGTTTGAGATGTTATTTCATAGTTTAAGACCTAAGACCCAAAACAAAAATGAGTTGTAGTTCACACAAGTCAACGATCCAGAACTACGTCCCTCATATTCAGTGATACATATTTGAATCAAACCCAACAAGTTTCAACAAATCACATGACATACAAATATGCTGCTGTAAAAAAATATGAAGTAATGTGGGATATAAGAACCAATTTACTCATCCACCCTCCACACTTCTTCTAGCTTACCCAAACAAGTATTTGACAATGCCAAAGTCTGGTTAAACTGAAGTGCGGAGTATCTCTGGGATCCCATGGGAAGCAATCCCATATTTCCAAGGAGGAAACTACATGTAACTTTGAGAAAACTAAAATTCCACTTCTATATTTTGTTAAAATTTGGGATGTGATTAGGGGGAATTAATGTAGATTGGAGATTTTAGTTGTAAGTGAGTCTATTTTAATGGGATTTTCAGCTAGAGCATTAACTCAACTTTCATCATTTTGGTGTGCAAGAAGAGTAGTTCTATTAAAGTTGCATATTTACAGCCTACTAGTCTTGTGACAGGTATCATTGCAAAAGTTTTAGTGATAGGTTGAGTATTGTCATTGGAGACTGAAAGAAGAAAAGATTGGAAAAAATATTTCTTTCATATATTTTGTTCCTTCGTACAATCCAATATATAATACAATAACCTATTCTAATCAAGGAAATAATTTTCTATTAAATGAAATCAAATCCCCCATAATTACTCACTAATTACTCACTTTCCTAATTTGTTTTTTTTACAAAGATATTCTAGGTTGACATTTTAACACTCCCCCTCAAGTTGGATCATAAATATTAATCATCTCCAACTTGTTAATAAGATCTTCAAAATTCTGTCGTCCCAAGCCTTTAGTGAGAATATCTGCAGTTTGTTCCTTGGTTGGTACATACGTCATACATATAACTCCTCCTTCAATTTTTTCCTTGATGAAGTGTCTGTCTACCTCCACATGTTTAGTCCTGTCATGTTGGACTAGGTTAAGAGAGATGCTAATAGCTGCCTTATTGTCACTGTAGAGTTTGATAGGAAGGTTCACCGGTACTCGTAATTCCTCCAATAGTTTTCGTAACCACAATCCTTCACAAATCCCTTGAGCAATTGCCCTGAATTCAGCTTCAGCACTACTACGAGCCACCACATTCTGTTTTTTGCTTCTCCAAGTCACAAGATTTCCCCAAACGAATGTACAATATCCTGTGGTGGACCTTCTATCTTCCACTGATCCTGCCCAATCTGCATCTGTAAAGATCTCTATTTCCTTGCTCTCACATTTCTTGAAGAAGAGTCCTCTTCCTGGGGATCCCTTGAGGTATCTAAGGATCTTGTATACGGCATTGAAGTGAACTTCCTTTGGTGAGTGCATGTGTTGGCTTACTACACTAACTGCAAATGCAATATCTGGTCGAGTATGTGATAGGTAGATCAGTTTGCCAACCAATCTCTGATACCTCTCCTTTTCTACTGGTTTTCCACAATCTTCAACCCTCTTTACTATTTCTATAGGGGTTTCGCTGGGTTTACACCCTAGCATGCCAGTTTCAACTAGGAGGTCAGTAACATACTTTCTCTGCGAAACACTAATCCCCTTTTTTGTTCTTGCCACTTCCATTCCCAGGAAATACCGCATCTGTCCCAAGTCTTTAACTTCAAATTCAGTAGCCAGAACCTTCTTCAATCTCTCCATTTCTACAGTATCATCACCAGTAAGAATTATATCATCAACATACACTATTAGAATTGTTTTCTTACCTCCTTCAGACTGTTGGAAGAATAGTGTATGGTCTGATTGCCCTTGTTGATACCCTTGATTCTTTAGTACCTTTGCGAATCTGTCGAACCACGCTCTTGGAGATTGTTTGAGGCCATATAACGATTTCTTTAGTTTACACACTCTGTTTTCTTCACCTGTTCTACTGAATCCTGGTGGTATAGTCATGTAAACTTCCTCTTCTAATTCTCCATTTAAGAAAGCATTTTTGATATCAAGCTGTTGTAGTGGCCAATCTAAATTGGCTGCCAGGGATAAGAGAACCCGAACTGTATTTAAGTTTGCCACTGGTGCAAATGTCTCAGTATAGTCAATGCCGTAGGTCTGTGTAAAGCCTTTTGCAACAAGTCTGGCTTTATATCTTTCAACTGTTCCATCAGATTTACATTTCACTGTGAAAACCCATTTACAACCTACTGGCTTCTTCCCTTTTGGTAGATCTGTCAACTTCCAAGTTCCATTTTTTTCTAAGGCTCGCATTTCTTCCAAGACTGCCTCTCTCCATTCTGGTATTTCTAGAGCTTCCTGAATGTTTTTTGGTACTTTCGTCCTGTCCAGATTAGAGACAAATGCACGATATCCTGTAGACAAGCTTTTATAAGACATGTATTTCGACCAAGGATATTGAGTACATGACCTGGTTTGTTTTCTGATTGCAATAGGTAGATTGATATCATCAGGTGCAGGATTGTCAGAAGAAGGCTCAATTACCAGATCATGATTATTCGGAGCCATCACCGGGTCCAACGATCTTGGTGCTTCAGATATGAGGTTCTCCTTCTCCTTTGTTTTCGGCTTTCTTGAGTAAACCAGTATGTCTGCATTGTTTTGTTCTCCTGCATCTCCCCCTGAGGGTAAGTGTTCAGTTGTGTTTGGCAGACCAGGAAGTACTGTAATGGAAGACTCAATAGGCGGGTCAATAGACGGGTCAGAGAATGAAGTAACTGGAGTAACTGCAGATTCAGATTCAATAGTAAAAGGATCAAAGAACCGATCTTCACTCCTCCATTTCTCCCCCTGAAGAGAGGGCGTTGAGAAATAAGGAGTGGTTTCAAAAAAGGTGACATCAAGACTAACGAACAGTCGTTTTGAGACCGGGTCATAGCATTTGTAGCCTTTTTGGGTAGGTGAATAACCAATGAAAACACATTTAATGGCACGAGGATCCAATTTATCGCGATGGTGTGCATGGACATGGACAAATGCAGTACAGCCAAAAATTTTCAGTGGGAGACTGGAAGGGAGACGAGAGTTAGGAAAGTATTCCTGAAATTTCTGTAGAGGAGTGATAAATGAGAGTACTCGACTTGGCATTCGATTAATGAGATGTGTGGCTGTTAAGATGGCATCGCCCCAAAAATAATGTTTCATGTGGGTGGTAAACATTAAAGCCCGGGCGACTTCAAGTATATGTCTATTTTTTCGTTCAGCAACCCCATTTTGTTGAGGGGTTTCTACACACGAACTTTGATGAACAATCCCATGATCTCGAAGATAATTTCCCAGGATGGTATTGAAATATTCCGTACCATTATCAGTACGTAGGATTTGAATATGAGTCTGGAACTGTGTATGAATCATGGTATGAAAATTGATAAAAATGGAACGGACTTCAGTTTTGTCTTTCAGTAAGTAGACCCAACAAAGACGAGTATGATCATCGATAAAGGTCACAAACCATTTTGTATTGGTGCGATTTAGGGAACGTGAGGGACCCCATACATCACTGTGAAACATTGCAAATGGGCGAGATGGTTTGTATATGGATGATGGAAACGAAGTACGACGATGTTTAGCAAGCTCACATACTTCGCATTGAAACTCAAAGCCATTTTATTTGAACAGAGAGAAGGAAACAAACGTTTTAAATATTGAAAATTGGGATGACCCATCCGTGAATGCCATAACAAAAGTTCACTATTTTTAGAGGTAGATGCAGAATCACAAATTGCAGTATTACATAATTCACTCAAACTTGCCTCCTCAAAGTAGTAGAGTCCCTCATATGCTTTAGCAATGCCAATCGTCTTCCCCGATGATAGGTCCTGAAAAACACAATGGGAGGAAACAAATTTAGCGAAACAATTTGAGTCTTTTGTTAACTGACTGATAAATAACAAATTGCAGGATAACTTGGGGACATGTAAGACTGATTGTAAAGTTAAGGAATCAGATATGCGAATACTTCCTTTTCCAGCAACTGGTGAGAGAGATCCATCTGCAATTTTTACCTTCAAATTCCCGGCATATGGGGAATAGGATGAAAAATATTGATATGACCCAGTCATATGATCGGACGCACCTGAATCAATTATCCAAGGACATTTGTAACAAGATGTGGTTTTTAAAGCCGTCAGATGATTACCTCGATGAGCCAGAGAACCAGAGGAAGACTGACCCGAGGTTTGCATTGATGAAAACATCTTATATAACTGATCCAACTGTTCAGGACTAAATACACTGCTGGATGGGGTATCATTGTTCTCTCCTTGTGATCTTTCATTTGACCCGCCAGTGTTGGCCTGGTACCCACGATTTTTGTGGTATTGTCTCGGTTTCCAGTCTGCCGGTTTTCCATGAATCTCCCAGCAGGTATTTTTTGAATGACCTATTTTTCGACAATGTTCACACCACATTTTTCCTCTTTGTGGCCGTTGACTAGGTCCTCCTGGGCCTTTTAATGTAAGGGCTGATGCGTCCGGCCCGGTGTGCGGCCCATCTAATTTTTGGGCAGATCCACGTGCAGCCGGGTCCAGCCCAGCGGAATCATTTTGGGGTCGCAACATTACCCGTCTCCTATTCTCCTCACGCCTGACCTCTGCGAAAACTTCTCGAGTTGAAGGGAGAGGGTGCCGGCCAAGGATCCGTCCCCTCACGTCGTCGAGCTCTCGATTCAGGCCGGCAAGAAATTCGAAGACCCTCTCGTTTTCGAGCCTCCTTCGGTATCGCGTGCTATCGCCGGAGCACTCCCACTCTTCGTCAATGCTCAGATCGAGCTCCTGCCAGAGATGACTCATCTCCATGAAATACTCGGTAACCCCTCTCTCGCCTTGCCTCATCTGCCACAATCGGGTCTTGATGTCGAAGATTTGAGAGTAACTTTCGCCATCGGAGTACGTCTCACGTACGGCTTCCCAGACCTCCTTCGCCGTCGGCAAAAACAAATAAATTTTTCCGATTGATGGTTGCATTGAATTGACGAGCCAAGCCGTGACCATGGAATTTTCGGACCTCCATCTTTGCAAGGCGATGGCGTCGGATGGATCTGGTTTCCTTCGCTCACCGGTAAGGTAACCAAGTTTTCCTTTTCCCTCGATTACTAGTTTAATGGACTGAGCCCATTCACGGAAATTTTTTCCGTTTAATTTTTCCAGTGAGAATGGAAAAACTGTGTTATCATTCGTACTCCCACCGGACATAACCTCTGAATCACCGGTGATGTTTGCAGAGGAGATAGAGTCTCTGCTGTCAGCCATTGTTTTAGCTGGGTTTAAGAAACCCTAGCTCTGATACCATGAAAGAAGAAAAGATTGGAAAAAATATTTCTTTCATATATTTTGTTCCTTCGTACAATCCAATATATAATACAATAACCTATTCTAATCAAGGAAATAATTTTCTATTAAATGAAATCAAATCCCCCATAATTACTCACTAATTACTCACTTTCCTAATTTGTTTTATTTACAAAGATATTCTAGGTTGACATTTTAACAGAGACACTATATCTGGGGCTCAAAGTTCTTTCGTGGGGAATAGGCAGACTGATAATTCTATTTTAGTTGCAAGTGAGGTTGTTGAGGATGTTCGTAGGAGGAAGACAAGGGGGTTCTCTTTAAAGTAGACTTTAAAGTAAATTTGGTACAAAGTGGAATAGCTTGTCTCAATATGAGTGTTTCTAGATCGTTGGAGTTGTCCTCTTGAGCTAGATGTGGTATTCTAGATATTGGCCTCTGACTTATCTAGGAGTGCCTTCGGGTTGTAATCCTAGCTCTGTTGGGTTTTGGAATTCTGTTGTGGAGAAAGTGTTCAAAGAGTTGGACAGGTGGAAGGGTGCTTTATTCACTCTAGGTGGGCATGTTACGCTTGTAAGCACCTATTTTTGTCTAGGCTAACTCTCGAGTCCAATCCAGAGCATATGGACTGTTAAAGCTTGGTACTCATTGATGACCCACAACTTAACCGCTTAAGCTTTTAATAAAAGTGGTAATCTAACATAGTATCTGTTGATTTACTTTAGAGAAGAAAATAATTCTCTCTTATTTCTTAATGATAAATGTACAACCTGTATATAATGGAAGGAAGAAAAGTTCCTTTCACTATATTTGGTAACAAGATACTAATTACCACAAAATCAAGAAACTAGCCAAATATAGGAAACAACAAAATAGGAAACAAACTAATAGAGATATCAGGAATTTTCCAAAATCTCTTTATTCCTAAATTAGCGTAATCAACTAATAATAAAATCAGGATTGCTACAGCAATATCCCTAAAAATCAGGGATCGGGTATTTCCACACTCCCCCTCAAGCTAGGCGTAGATGTTAATCAAGCCAAGCTTGGTACTCAAATCTTCAAAATTCTTCCTTGGTAGAGCTTAAGTGAGGATATCAGCTATTTGCTGACTTGTCTGCGTGTATAGCATACTAACCGTCACATTTTCTATCTACTCCTTTACGAAGTGGCGATCTATCTCCACATGTTTTGTCCTGTCGTGCTACACCAGATTCTTTGCAATGTTGATAGCTGACTGATTGTCACAGAATACCTTCATTGGTTCAGAAGTGATGATTCCTAGTTCCCTCATTAGTCTTTCCAGCCATATTCCCTCACAAATTCCGAGCGCCATAGCTCTGAACTCCGCTTCTGCACTGCTCCAAGAAACTACTAGTTGTTTCTTACTTCGCTAAGTTACTAGGTTTCCCCACACATACGTACAATAACCAGATGTTGACCTTCGGTCAGTTATTGATCCGGCCCAGTCAGCATCAGCGAACACTTCAATATCTTTCCTTGTGTTTTCCTAAAGTACAAGCCTTTACCTAGTGCCATTTTTAGGGAACCACAATATCCAGTTGACAGCTTCCATATGTTCTTCAGTTAGATCATTCATGAATTGACTGACTACACTAACTGAGAACCCAATATCATATCTGGTATCAGCTTCCCAAAAAGTCTTTGATATCAACCTTTGTCCACTGGAACACTATCCTTATTAGCTCCAAGCTTAGTATTTGAGTCCATGGGTGTTTCAACTAGTTTGCACCCAAGCATTCCTATCTCTTTAAGAAGATCTACTGCATACTTCCGTTGTGACACTGAAATTCCCTTTCTTGACCGGGCTACTTCCATTCCAAGTATTTTAAGCTCCCAAGATCCTTGGCTTTGAATTCTTTGGCAAGTAAGGTTTTGAGTTTGGTGACTTTGATCAGTTCGTCTTTATAATCACTTGTTAAGATGATGTCATCTACATACACAATGAGAATCGCCAATTTTCCTTCGTTTGAGTGTTTGATAAACAAAGTGTGATCTGCTTGACAATGAGAATACCCATACTTCTTCATTGTTTCTTTGAACCTGTCAAACCAAGCTCTCGGGGATTGCTTCAATCCATAAAGGGATTTCTTGAGCTTACATACCTTATTCATAGTTGCCTGTGTTTCAAAGCCAAGAGGAATGTCCATGTAGACTTCTTCTGTAAGGTCTCCATTGAGAAAGGCGTTCTTAACATCAAGTTGGTGAAGAGGCCAATCAAGGTTGGCAACAAATGATAATAGTACATGAATAGTGTTTAATTTGACTACTGGAACATAAATCTTAAAATTAAGCTAACTGGGTAAACAATATCTGGCATTGAGTTGGTTATGTATATTAACGATCCAACCAGGCTTCGATATGTTTTTTCATCTACTTTTGGTGCGCCATCATTCAACTGTAGCTTCTTATTTACAGCCATTGGAGTACAAATTGGTTTGCATTTATTCATTTAAAAATTTTTTAGTAAATCTTCGAGATATTTTCCTTGAGAAATAAATATACCCCCTCTTAATTTGTAATTTTGACATGATCCTTGAACTCCTTAAATTTTTCTGTTGTTACTGTCTTGGTGAATGAATCTGCCAATTGCTTATTACTGTGTATGAGCTGTAAATGAATTTCTCCTTTTCGGACGAGGTCCGAATAAAGTGATGACGCAACTTAATATGTTAAGATTTGTTCGTGAAGCTCGATGACAATTTCTCTTCTAAAGTAAAACTCAGAGATGGCACGTTACA